>NC_060123.1:183133608-183436492 GCF_021461395.2 Schistocerca americana
ACAAAGGCTCCACCACTGTTCTTTTGAACTGCATGAATTACCTAGCAGAAGGACTCTGCCAGCTGTCAGATTCATCTACCTACAAAGCCTGGCACAGTGACCCCACTCCAGATATGCAGTAGGATGTCTACATCAGTACCTCTGTCCATATCAAACTTACCAGCACCAGCAATACCTCCACTTCAACAGCTGCCACCCATTCCATACCAAGAAGTCCCTTCCATACAGCTTAGCCACCTTAGCTGTTGCATATGCAGTGACAAGCACCACTCTCAAAACAAACCAAGGGGCTCACTGAGGCCTTTACAAAAACAAATCTCCCATGTCTTATCTTTCCAGTCTCCCATCACCTCCCAAAGTCCCACAGTTCGGCCATGGAGGAGCATTCCCGGCCATGGAGGAGCATTCCCCTCATAACTCAGTTCCACCCAGGACTGGAGCAACCCACACAAACCCTGCTCCCAACACCTCAACTCATGGCTCATTTCCCTGTAACAGACCTAATTACAAGACCTGTCCCACACATCCTCCCACCACTACCTTTTCCAGTTTGGTCACGAACATCGCCTATCCTATCAAATGCAGGGCTACCTGTGAAACCAGTCATGTGATCTATAAGCTAAGCTGCAACCATTATGCTGCATTCTATGTGTGCATGACAACCAATGAGCTGTCTGTCTGCATGAATAGCCACCAACAAACTGGGGCCAAGAAACAAGTGGACCATCCTGTTGCTGAACATGCTGGCAAACATGACATCCTTCATTTCAATGACTGCTTCACTTCCTGTGCCATATGGATCCTTCCCACCAGCACCAGCTTTTATGAACTGTGCTGGTGGGAACTCTCCCTGCAATATATCCTATGCTCCCACAGGCCTCAGCCTTAGTTAGTCATTTTCCTTACCCATCTAGCCCCTTCCCTGTTCCTATTCCAGCACTGCACAGTTCTACATTCTACTAATGCACCCTCAATCGTGTTACTCCTCTCCTTTTCCGTAATGGTCCCTCCCCTCCCCCCTGTGTAAACCCCTGATTACACCTAGCTGCCCTACCCTCTCTCTGCATTTCGTCCCTGTACACCCCCAACCTCTATTCTGTTATCCCTCCCCCTCCCTGCCCCAGACTCCTCCTTACTCCCACCATTCGCTTGCTTCTCCCATCATGCACTGCTGCTCGAAGTCTGGCCTCAGCAGCTAGAGACTGTTGTCGTGTGTGTGTGTGTGTGTGTGTGTGTGTGTGTGTGTGTGTGTGTGTGAATGCGCGCGCATGCACGGATTGTCTATTTTCGATGAAGACAAAAAGACTATCAAAAAGTAAGCTTTCATACTTTCTGACAGTCTTTTTGCTGTGTGTATCTGCAACTCACAAAGTCTGCTATATGATAATCTGAACCGATTCCTAACAGTTAAACAGTTCACTGATGACTACCTGCAATGTGTCATCCTGCAGTGTGTCACCTTTTAAAACATTGTTCAGCAGTAAAAGTCTATACTGTCACTCAGTGTCTACACACTTTTGAAGCAGCAGACTAATACCCTGAAGTGTCTAAGTTCAAAGTAATTGAACACCATGCTATCATTTAACATCTCTCTCTCTCTCTCTCTCTCTCTCACACACACACACACACACACACACACACACACACACACACACCTGTTATGTCATTTCATTCACATACTATTATGCAATTAATTTTTAATTACATCTTGAATATTGCACATATCAGAACACTGTTGCTAGTCAACTTTATTGTCTCTTGTTGGTTCCACACTACATTACTAAAAGATGAATCAGAAAAACAGAACTTTACAGAAACACCAATCATCTTTTCCCCATACATTAATACACCTATTTCTCATTGTATAAGCACAGAAATTAAAAACATTAGTACAAATATTTCATGCAGAGGTCAACCTTTTCATGTAACTGTGAACTCTTTGTTCTGGCACATAGTAATAATAATATATCATTTTTATTTACAATTAATAGATGTTCTGTTTATCTGTATGTCAGGTATACTCATTTTATAGCTGGTTTCAAGTACTAACAGGTGATGTATCACACACAGTCATAGTGAGTCTGTAGCTTTTGTTGCTGTTGTTATAAACAGTTTCACATATACACGTTAATAACGTAGTTAATAAATACTCTACAAACATGGTAATAATATTATAGGAATCGTCTCTTTATTGCAATTTCAACGCAATCTCTGGGCTCTGTATTCCTTTTGGAAAAGATTTCAGGTTCTTTGGTGAATATAAATATTTTAGTTTTAGACAGTCAGAACCTTACCATGTTGCTTAGTGTTCATAGCCAAGGAAGTGTCTTTGTTCCACCCCTCTCATCAGCAGAGAAATCCAAGCAACATCTACTTACTGGCTGATCTGCTAGCTACCTATCCTCTTGCCTCACTCACTGCAGCTCCTTTGACCATGCAACATCTTTTGCTTATGGGTATAGCGCGGCCACTATGCTGCAACTTGCCAGTCACATATCACTTAATTAAACCTTCCATACCAGGACCAATATGTATGACTTATTACTTGTAACATCACAGTGTTCAAACATTTCAGTTTCACAGTTAACAAGAAACTAGCTTCTGTCAAGATCGTTTTTCAAGTAATAGATTACACCAAGTTCTCAGAGCTTTTTTCCCTGGGAAAAAGAAATGGAAATACGTGTTCCTGTCAAGTGATCAGAAGTTCCTCACTTGGCCTCAGCTCAATCCAAAACCCCATATTTTGCAGTTGAGGTCAAGTAAGGAACTTGACCGCATACAAGAACAAGTCATTACACCCATTTTATCTAGCCACGAAGGTTTACCAATTCACCAATAGGGCTGTATCACTCAGCACATACACTCCTCAGCAATATGTCATATGGACAGATGCCATGATCTGTGGTGGAGCTTACGAGGATGGAGCTGACAAGTAGAACCATTACACTCTGCTCATACATTCTACTACAACTTCCACTTTTATACTTGGAAAAGGATTTGGTTCATGTTCTGGCTGAACTCATTCTTACTATTGACAATCATAACCACATTTGTTTTTATAATGTAATTGGATAGATTAAAAAACCTACTCACCAAGTGATGGCAGGAGAACACACATCTCAAAGGTATTAAAGTTTGCAAGCCAGTGGCTCCTCCTTCTCCTCCTGGCAGAGGGGTTGAAGGGGAAGGTAGAGGGGTGAAGGAAAAGGACTGGTGAGGATTAGGAAAAGGGGTAGTGTTCAGAAAAGTCTCCCAGAACACGCGGTCAGGGGAGGCTTACCGGACGGGATGAGAAGGAAAGAGTGATTGATACCGACTGCACCAGACAAGACTGGGAAACCTGGGAGCTTAAAGGTGGAAGGTAGGCTAATATGCAAGACAGAGATTACTGCCAAAACACTGTGCATGAGTTAATAAGAGCAAAAAGCTAACTGCACTGTATATGATAGAGGTGGGAGAGGGCAAAAAGTAGAGAGGTCAGAAAATGAAAGATGTAGAAAACTAAAAGGGAGTGAAGAAAGAAATAGTTACTGTGGAGGAATGCTGAGACCAAAGACATTAACATAAATCAAGGCCAGGTGGGTCACACGAACAAAGGAAAAGTTGTAGTGCCAGTTACCACCTCCGGAGTTCTGAGAAACTGGTGTCAGGGGAAGAATCTAGATGGCATGTGTGGTGAAACAGGCTCTGAGATTGTGACTGTCATATTGTAGAGCATACTCTGCAACAAGATATTGTTTGTTGTCAGTACACACCCTTAGCCTATGCCCATTCATCCCAACTGTTAACTTGGTGGCAGTCATTCCCACGTAGAAGGCCAATGAGAGATTACATAACAACTGGTATATGACATGTGTTGTTTCACAGGTGGCTCTCTCCCTCTGATAGCATATGTTTTACCAGTTACAGGGCTGGTATAGGACATTGCACGGGACGAGTCTTGCAGTGGGGATGGTCACTGGGGTAGGAGCCATACAGTAGGGAGATGGGTTTAGAAGGAGCATAGAGCCTGTCAAGGCTATCGCAGAGACTGGGAGGGTGATGAAAAGCAATTCTAGGGGTAGGGAAGGAGGGGATGTCAGACAGAATATACCTGATTTCAGGATATTATTTTAGGAAGACACAGCATTGGTGAACCAGCTTATAAGGTCAGGATAATACTGAGTGACAAATTGTGTACTAAAATTTTTTTTGAGCAGTGCCGTGTCGTATGTGATTGCCCAGGAAATGTACTTTTGAACTAGGCTGGTGGGTTAATGACATCCACTGAAGGCTGAGGTGAGAATGGTGTGTACTGCTGCAAAGAGCCTGCATCGGAACAAATGTGTTTGCCTTGAATGCCGTGGCTGCATGGTAGGAAACGTTTGACATGGGAAGGATGACAAGTGTCAAAATGTAAGTATTGTCATTTGGTAGTAAGTTTAATGTGAACAGAAGTATAAAGTACTCCAAATATAAATTAAGTTCAATTTTTGCGAGTTTAGATCCCTTGTTGCGTCTGAGAAAACAGCTATTCCTTCACTACTGCTTTGGCTATCAGGTTGATAGGTTGTGCTCCTTGTCAGTACATCTGTGAAAAGTTTAAAAGTGAATCTAACAATGGAAGCTCCAAGTAGGAATATCAACAATGTAGGAAAAGACGAGACTGCTACTTACTGTAAAGAAGACAAGTGAAATTGCAAACAGATGCAATTAAAAGACCCTTGCATAAAGCTTTCGGCAACAGCCTTCATCAGTAAAGAGACACACACACCATTCATACACGCAAGCAAGCACACCTCACACATGCATGACTGCCAACTTCAGCATCTTGGCCCAGAGATGCTAGAGTTGGCAGTCACGCATGTGTGAGGTGTGCTTGCTTGTGTGTGTGAATGGTGTCTGTGTGTCTCTCTTTTACTGACGAAGGCTGTGGCCAAAAGCTTTATGCAAGTATCTTTTAATTGTGCCTGTCTGCAACATGACGTGTCTTGTTTTACGGTAAGTTTAAAAGTGAGTGTGGCACACAAAATAACCACACACCTGGTCATCTAAATACAGTTTCTCCTATTTCGTTTTTCAACTTTCACAAATATAGTTCTATCTTGTTTAGGTCAAGTCAAAATTCATAATTGACAAACTTTATGAGCTAACCAATACAAATTCTGATGCTAAAACAGAGAATTCAGATGAGGATGATGACAGTTCAGATGAAGAAGATGAAGATATTGACTACAGTAAGCATGGTTAACAAAGTGAGCAGGAATATGATACTGAAGATGATTGAGTTTAAGACAATAGTGGGCTTTCAAATGAGATGTATTTCATAGGAAGGGACAAACAGAGTGAATCGAAGACAATCTGCAATATCAGTTAAAGTAAAACAAAACAAGAAAACTCCCTGAAAACATTTTTAATTAAGATAATGAAGTTATAAATTTTGATTCTTAACAAAAGAAGCAATTTAATTTAAATAACAAATCAACAATGCTGTATCTCATAGTCAGCAGACTTCTGTGACTACGAAGGCTTTCTCGGCATAATAATTGATAATATTCTTCTCGGGTGTGCAGCCAGATCATAACGTCATCTTGAAACAATATTTCAGCAGTCCAACTGACTGCCATCTTCAGGTGAGAGTGCTGGTACACGATCTCGCCGGAACTGACTTCTCAGCGCAAGCATCGGCCCCTATATAGGCCGCAGAAGGCCCCCAACATGTGCGCGAGAAAGTGCTGTAACTGCCCTCTAGCGCATGTAAACATACAGCACTCCAGGTGGTGGAAACAGGTGAAATTGAGATATCGCTATCAAAAATTATTCTGGCAATCGAAACACAGACCATTGTTTTTTAATGTCTGATAACACCGGGTTCCAAGTCTTACTTAAAAGATAACCCTTGTCTCTATTAATAAGATTATCAGATAATCGAATCTCTATGGATTCTTTTAAAGCACAGTCCCAATAGCGAGCTGCAGGGGCAACCATTTGTGTCTCATCATACAGCATTCTATGTCGCTCTGTGAGACAGTGCTCCGCCACTGCATATTTCTCAGGCTGCAGCAACCATGTGTGCCACAGACCTTTACATAAAATGGATGCCTTAACAAAATTCTAGTAGAAGCACACCATCTGTAGCAAAGTGTGTTAAACAAACAACTAGAAATAGTAATAAAATACTAATACATGAGGTATTTCTTAAATACGGCTCCATTGAAGTGATGGATGTGTGACAGATTGACATGGAGTACAAGCTGTGCCACATGGCTGCTAATGGAAGAAAATTTTGCCTGCATGCATGAGGTTAAATTAAATGAGTAGAGTTTTTATTTGTTCGCTAAATATTTGAGCATTTCTGTCACAAAAATTTTCTCCATTGATTTACACATCCCATTGATATATTTTACATTTATTGGCTTTTTAGTAACATTATGAGAAATCAGCAAAGTTGGTTTCCAGTAACCTGCATAAATGATTATAATTTCTACCTGTCATTAATGCAACTACACTTTTGTTACTCTAGTGGAAAGCACCTCCCTAAAAAGAACAGAAGTATATGCTGTTTAACCTACCCACCACTAAGAACTTTAGCAACTTTGCTGCATCCCTGTTGGAGTCAATTTTCATGAGCTACTGCATAAATATTCTTCATTCCAATGTTTCAAAGTATTGCAAACTTCACATTTGTACAAAACTGGCTTCTTCTCCAGAACTGTCAGTTTCAAACAGTACGAGCTCATGCCCTGGAACTGAATACTTGACGATTCTTAGTCTAATAGAAAAAAAAAAAATGCTTTTCAAGAATATATAATTTACATAACACAATGTAGTTTAACAGCTATGAGACAACGTATCTCTTTTATTCAAAGACTGATTACCACAAAGCCTTCAGCAAGGAACAAAAGACAAATTTTCCACCTTTTCTACATGTTACAAAGGAACAACAATTTTCCTTTATCTGCATTTCATAGTCGTGGGGTCATGGTCGCCTTGACAGAGAGTGTGCAGCAGCTGGTGGCAGTGTTTTATCAGTTACTGTTGCGTAATTCCATTTACTGACTGTGCACTAAAAGTTACTGTATAGCTACTCGAGGGAACATTAAAGACTACCAGTAAAGCTGACATCATCATACAAAGAGATTAATAACAATTTCCAATTCAGCAAGATCTTTCTTACATAAACACTACCTTACTATTAAAACTGGTGCTTTCAGTAATCCTTTTGATTCTTCAAATTACTCTCTTAAAAATTCTGACTCAATTATGCCATCTCTATAAACAAACGAGGGCTGCTGAGTTGTAGAAACAAAACATGAGCTATAACCATAAATTACAACAGTTGTAACTATCTTCTTCCGTACTAAAACTAGTACCAACAGAGACATGCTTCTGAACCACTTGTGTCCTACAGTATATTCAACATTTAGCAATAAATCAGGACCTCTGTTTATTCTATATTAACACAATACTGGAAATCCTGAATGAAATACAAAAGAAGGAGTAAAACATTCACTGTACAGGTGAGGCAGTAAGTGGTTGACAAACACACAGCCGAGCTTTTGGACACACAGCTACACTGTCCAATCCGCATACAGTGCATGTGCAAGTATCAGAATCCAGCTCTTCCACAATAACTTCTTCTGCAGGATCCTTTTGCTTACCACTGATGTGCTTAACTTCCAGTGTAAAGTTTTCAACCATATGTGGACCAAATTTTCTGTTCTGCAGATAATTTCTAGTTAGAGAAAGCATGGATACCCTACCAGTTGCAGATGCATCCACTGCCAAAGAGTGATAGTGAAACTGGATATGTCAAATGCTATGCTACTATCGCTGACAGTTTCATTTATTATAGCTTGTTATCTCTGCTATTGGCCAATGTATAGCAGGCTCTGGTCTTAGTAAAGCCTCCAAAAAATCATAAAGCGATGCTGTTATTAAGTATGATTTCGCAAAAAATTCCAATAAAAACTGATGACACCTAGGAATTATTGTACTTCCCATAGTGTAATGGGCTGTGAAAGTGGTTGAATGGATTGTACTCATGCTTCAGGCATCCTGATCCAAAAATATATTTTTAATAATTGATTAATAATTATTGTTGTTGCTCAAGCAGATCGAAGAAAACTTTAAACGCAAGCTGTTTTGTGCATGAATCTTTCAAAATTCTGTGCTACATCACCTAGGGTGAACTGCATACTGGTAATCCAAATGGTGTACAAATTTCAGTTCTAGCAATTTCTTCAGATGCAACTGGGATTTAATAACAAGCTCTGACAAGATAAAGTGTGGGTTTATCATTGTACCACATGCATTTACTGCAAAATCTAAACATGAGGCACTGGGTAATGATTTGGTACTATTCTTGCAATCAGTTTGCTGATAATTGCTGCATGGATTTCACATTGTTAAGTACCACAGTAGTAGTGAGACACATTTACTACTTGATGTTCAATGTACCCCTTCCTCTACATTACAGCTACTTTCTGTTTAGCACCTTTCAGTTTCTCTTATGTTAACTGATCTGGTCAATTTGTGCACAGGTGGTCCTGGAGTTGTAATCGTGTGGTGCTCTCTTATGTACTTTATTGACGTGGCAATGCATGCTGCTCGAGGGACAGCTCACGCTGAAGTGTGCAGAGAAACACAGACAAGTGTGTCATTGATTTTATTACACTGAAGGTACACAGCTGGCCTTGCGCTGAAATCGGCGACGGCACCGCGCAGCATTTGTGCGTCAGCACCAACGCAAATGCCAGAATTTGCAGAATCAGTGTCAAGTTGCCCAGCCTTGTGGACGTAGTAATCCTACTCATGCCACGGCTAAGTGGGTGCCTCATGCATTAACTGAGCCCATGGCCCGAACACGGCTGACTGCTTTGACCTCCGGGCTTGCTTATTTATACATCTTTTCCCTACACCTCTGACATAGTTCTACTGGAGGGGACAAGTGGAGTGCTCTTTCCTCATCCCACTTCGGCCCCTATAACAGATCATTAGACACTGTTTTAACTGCAATGTATAGGTTCTTCAAAGGCCTTCAGTGTCTTGTGCTCACCTGATTACTTCATATTTGTATATAGTGCCCACTGGGCTATGCCATCTAGCCTGCATGCACTGTCATAAACCTTCCTCACAGAATTGTTTGAAAAATATCAACATCACCCACGCCTGCCATCCGATGTGCCAGTCGGTCCCTTAACTGTTGCCTTCCAGCCATACTTGTGTAAGATTTGCAAGAATTGCCCAAATCCACATCTGTACTTATTCGTAGCATAGTATACCTCCTCCCTTCTGAGAATATTCATCCCAAATCTTTAACATCATGCTCCCACTCAATTACCTTGTCTCTAATAATTTACACTTTGATGACAATCTCCTGAATTCCCCACACAGGACTTCTGCTCATATTTTACTACTACCATGTATCACCTATCATACCCTTATACACTAATTAAGACATTAAAACTAACTGCTTCCCTGACACCAGTCAACCGTTCTACTGGTAACTGGTGTGTTGGCACTTCCACAGCTGGTGCCCTCTTGCGTCTTACACAGAAATACAATATGCTAAAGCCTGCTAGAAACAAGCCACAACTGATGGCCAATATGCTCACCACTAGTACTTTGTGCTCCTGTTCTTCCTGGAAATGGTGTACATACTGCAACATTTGTTTATCAAAATTCCCCCTTGCCGGCTCAGAGGAACCCTGACAGCAGCACCACTGTGTTGAATAACACTTTCCGTGCAGCCACGGGACATCATGTTGTGACTCAAACTGTGCGCAACAGGCTGCATGATGTGCAACTTCACTCCCAGCATCCATGGCGAAGTCCATCTTTGCAACCACGACACCATGCAGTGCGGTACACATGGGCCCAACAACATGCTAAATGGATCACTCAGGATTGGCATTATGTTCTCTTCAAGAATGAATGTCACATATGCCTTCAACCAGACAATCATGGAGACATGTCTGGAGGCAACCCGGTCAGGCTGAACACACACACTGTCCAGCGAGTGCACCAAGGTGGAGGTTCCCTGTTGTTTTGGGGTAGCATTATGTGGGGCCAACGTGAGCCGCTGGTGGTCATGGAAGGCACCTTAACGGCTGTATGGTACATGAATCCCACCCTCCAACCGATAGTACAACCATACCAGCAGCATATTGGCGAGGTATTTGTCTTCATGGATGACAATTCACACCCCCATCATGCACATCTACTGAATGACTTCCATTAGGATAATGACATCGGTTGACGAGAGTGGCCAGCATGTTCTCCAGACATGAACCCTATCGAACATGCTTGGGATAGACTGAAAAGCGCTGTTTATGGATGACATGACCCACCAACCACTCTGAGGGATCTATGCCGAATAGCCGTTGAGGAGTGGGACAATCTGGACCAACAGTGCCTTGATGAACTTATGGATAGTATGCCAGGATAAATACAGGCTTGCTAAGTGCAAAAGAATGTGCTACTGGGTATTAGAGGTACCAATGTGTACAGCAATCTGGACCACCACCTCTGAAGGATGACGAATACAGTTCTAAGGTTACAATAGATGTTCAAAGTTTGCATCATCAGTTATCATGTATGCCTGACACTGATGGAGCATTGTTGACTGCATGTTCAAACCCACCGGGAGTTTATTTGATTGTAGCAGCTGTGCATATAATTGCTTCAACGAGATCCATTTTAGAATATACAAGATCACAATACATGAGAGATTTCATGGCTTTCCGCAGGAAGAATCAAGGCTTGGTAAATCCAGTGACCATGGGCACCAGGGAACTGGTCCACCATACTCATCCATTGATGTGAGAATGAACTGTTCAAACATCTACGAACAGCCAGTCCAAAATGGGCAGGCACCCCATCATACTGGAACCACAAGCTTTGCCTCGCATTTGTTGGAGCATCTTCAAGCAAATCAGGAAGAACCTATTCCAGAAAGGACTGTCAATTCACAGGAGTCAAGTGGGAAAGAAAAAATTATGGCTCGATTAAGCAGTCGCCGACGAAACATTAACGGTGAAGTGTGTGGGGTTTTCTGGTGCCCACAAATGCTCATTGTTGTGACTGAATGAGCCATCCCTTGTGAATGGGGCCTTATCAGCAAACAACACATAAGCTGGGAAATGCACATCTCAGGCACCTTATTACAGAAACCACTGTGCAAAATGCACACATGGAGGATGGTAATCAGGTTGTAATAACTGCACCCTTTGAACATGAAAGGCGTGTCAGTACTCGGTGTTCAAAACATGCTAGATATTGCTATGTGACATTCTAAAGTCTCAGGCAATAGCATGTACGCTGGTGCTTGGCTTAGTCTCCATGGCCTGTGACACACTTTCTTCCCTAACAACCAAACGTTCCAATTGTAGCCTGACCTCACTAGCTCTCTCATTTTAATGACCTCTACTCACACACATTTTAATGCAGATGTGCAAACAAATTGTGGTACAGTTGATGTTTGTCTGTAAAACATTCATCCAGCAGCTCATCCTTTGCGTTCAGCATTTCATACATTAAGTGCATATCTGCAAATTCACCATTTCACTGGCTTTGTATGCCGGCTAGCATTTGAATGAGGTAATCCTCACATTCCCCTCAGTACTCTGATGGACAGTACCACCTAGCAGTGTGGGATGATGTTTGTGGCCATGGGTTGCTATGCAATTCTCAACCCTTACGATGTGCTCCACTCCTTCTAGAAGTTTGTCGCAAGTTAAAATTACTCGAAGTCCAGCTTCACTGGTATTAACACAGGTCACCTGGATCACAAATGGCACTGTGGAATCAATTAGATGTTGGTGGTGTCAGGTAAAATGCATAACAAGATTAAAAGTCTGCCCCAATTCTTGGATATGAAATGTTAGCAATGGTAGAAATGCAATAAAAATGTTACTGTTGTCTAAGATGTAGTATGTATCCATCTGTCTTAATAGATGTATTTCTGATTTGCATGGTTTAATGAAACATCTGCACCTAAGCCAAGCAAAAACCCGTATCTTTAAACTATGATCTGTAAGTAACAGTTGACAACTGCTCAGAATCAGTCACCTCTCTACTGTTGCATTTTCCATTCCACAAGGTGGTCTGCACTGAAAGGCCACAGTACAAATTTTTTGTGGTACCAAGATAACTGTTTTGTGATGTATCCTTTGATCTCTGCTTTTAGAACTTCACTTGATCGAGGTGTTCATCTGTAAGGGAGCAACTTGTTCTGTAAGGTCAGATACTTGGGTTTGTAAAATATCTACAGGGTTTCTCAAATTAACAGATATATTGTGACCGCCTCTATGGGGTACCTTTCAAGTACTATTCATGCTAATGCATCTAAACCACCAGCAACACAAGATTTTCTGTGCATCCACTGGCAGATGCAAAAGCCACATATGCTCAAAATACCAACATTTCCACATTTTCTGTTAATATGGTAAGCTGTCAGGACAACTGAACAAGGCATGCAATCTGAGTTATTCCATCAGTAACAGTGTTTCTGGTCACTAAGGTTATGGTTACTTAATGCTCACTAGATTACATTACATTTGTCTGTATCTGGAGTGAGGTCATTATATCCTGTATCTCTGTAGCCATTTGTTCATTAAGAAGTCCAAGACAACTTTCATCATCTCAACAGACAACAGATAAGCAAGGATGAACTAGGTTTGAAGTTCTAAATCATAGTACTGGATTTTCTTCCACAACAGTCATGGCTTCACAGTGACCAGCTCGATTGTCACATATGTAGTCTAGTTTAATGCATATGTCGTACTAAATTGCATTCATAGCTGCCAGTGTTGAGAAGGGGCTATCAGTATTCACATGGCAAATATTCAGGTTGGGCTGGGACCCTCCCCTGGAAAACTTTAAAAATTAGAAGCCTGATTTAGGGATTTAAATGCTATATTTCAGACACCTGCTGGCCCTAAATAAAGAAGATTTTCCAGGAATATAATCAGGACATCAGGAAATAGCTCATTCAGCTTTACAGCTGATGATAAAGATTTACTTTTTTTGTAGCTTCTATATTTTTTAAGAAGTCATTATCTAATAGAAATGTTTCTTTGATGTAATTACATGAGTTGACAAAAAAACCTTCCGATATCAACTTTATAACAGCAGATTTTTCAAAGCTGGTATGATGCATGTAGCTTCTAGCATCTATACCAATGACAATATAGTCATCTCCTTTCTAATATTTAGTTTTATGAAATTTCAATTGCAGCAGGCAACCAGAAGTAGGCAATACAGAAGGTTTGATAAATCTCACAATCACATCTGTAAATAAGGTAATTAGGATGCTATCACGCTATCAAGTTTATGAATTGCTGGCTCTTCTTTGTGGGGAAAGAGAGAGAATGTATAGTTTAATAACTGGATCAAGGACTTAGCCAAAGGGGGGTCCAGACCCCCCTATCCCACTGTCACAACCTAGGGACCATGTAGTGAAATTGAAAGGTATTTTGATTTTCAATCATTTGACGTAAAAGGGATGAGCACTTCCGATACTTAACAAGGCTACCGAATCCTTTAAACTGTCGATATCACTTGCAGTTATAGCTCATCCCATTCGTACTTAAGCCAAGACCAACTACCATACGTTGCTCGTCTCATGAGCTCATTCATTGTTTTGTTAATCAGTTCAGTTCCTACTTGCAAGTGAATTTAATGTATGCAGTGCTGTTTATTGTTTTTCTGCTTTATACTGATGCGATAGTTTCTAATTGTGGATAAGTTTGAAACAAAAAAGAAGAGGAAAACCGATTTTGATTTGTTCACTAACATTATAGCAAGTAAAAAATATGTACATACTACTATAATAGCGTAACTGCCTATCCATTGCAGTTTAAGGTTAGCACTGGCATCATTATTTGGAGACTGATATAACTTTGGGGTTGCAATATTTCAGTACTTCACAAGGCAGTGCAGTGGTAAAGATCATTACAAATAGCATTAAATTAAAATTGATGCACAAAAATACACTTGGCTTCACTTGCATCACCACAAATGTCATTGATCAACAAAAATATTGCCCAAACGATGATGGCTACATTTCTTTTAAAAAATTTGCCCAAATTTCTATCATTACTAGCCCAAATGTCAAAATATCACCCAATCTGGTCATCTGGGTTGTAATCAATTATGGAAACCAACAAACAATGATGAGGGGGGGTTTGTGGGGAGTGGAAGAGGTGTGTGATGACAGCACATTCTATAGTTCGTCTCTAAAATATTTTTTTCAGTGGGCTGCTTGAATTTGTCCAAGTAATCAGCAGAACGTTAAGATTTTTCTGCATCTGTACTGCAGTGCATCTTATATTAGAGGACTGAGCTGTGTTTTATTAGCAAAAAGGCAAAACATCATACTAGAATTTTAATTCATTTAGCAATAGAGTCAGTATAAATTTGAAAACTGAATAAATCACGGAATAATGTAGGTAGAGAGGTACAAATTGAGACACATGCTTGGAATGACATGGGGTTTTATTACAACCAAAAAAATACAAAAGTTCAAAAAATGTCCAACAGATGGCGCTTCATCTGATCAGATTAGCAATAATTAGCATAACAAAGTAAGACAAAGCAAAGATGATGTTCTTTACAGGAAATGCTCAATATGTCCACCATCATTCCTCAATAATAGCTGTAGTCGTGGAATAACGTGAACAGCACTGTAAAGCATGTCCGGAGTTATGGTGAGGCATTGGTGTCGGATGTTGTCTTTCAGCATCCCTAGAGATGTCGGTCGATCACAATACACTTGCGACTTCAGGTAACGCCAAAGCTAATAATCGCATGGACTGAGGTCTGGGGACCTGGGAGGCCAAGCATGACGAAAGTGGCGGCTGAGCACACGATCATCACCAAATGACGCGCCCAAGAGACCTTTCACGCGTATAGCAATATGGGGTGGAGTGCCATCCTGCATAAATATTGTACATTCCAGCAGGTGTTTATCAGCCAGGCTGGGGATGATGCGATTCTGTAACATATTGGCATACCTCTCACCCGTCACAGTAGCACAGAATCACACATTTCCTCGAAGAAAAAAGGCCCGATAACGTTAGATGTGGTAACTCCAACACATACTGTGACTTTCTCGTCGTGCAATGGAGTTTCCACAATAGTTCTAGGATTTTCGGTAGCCCAAATTCTGCAGTTGTGGGCGTTGACAGACCCTCAGAGTGTGAAATGAACTTCATCGGTCCACAACACGTAACTCAACTAGTCATCATCTTCCGCCATCTTTTGAAACGCCCACACCGCAAATGCCCTCCGCTTCACTAAATCGCCAGGTAACAGTTCATGATGCCAATGGATTTTGTACGAATAGCATCAGAGGGTACGCCTAAGTGCCAACCAAACAGTAGTGTATGGAATGTCGGTGCAATGTGAGACTGCATGAGCGCTGACTTCCCCGTGCGTAGATGAACCCACTAGTCTCCATTTCTTCCTGAACTGTCTCAGCAGTGCTCGGTCGGCCACTACGGGGCCTATCGTCTAAACAACCCATGGCTTCGAACTTCGAAATCATTCTCGCCACAGCTGCATTTGTCAACAGACCTTTACCTGTTTGAATCCCCTTCCTATGGTGATATGATCGTAACGCTGAACTAGCACATTCCCCATTCTAATAATACAGCTTCACTAAAAGTGCCTTTTCAGATAACATCAACATGCTGCGACTGCTGGCGGCTCTGATTCTCTCTCTGATTACAGCTCCTTTCATACATGATTGTCATGTGCAGTCATTGACGTTTTGGTGTCCAGTGCCAACTGTCAGACTTGCGTGAACTTTGTTGTTTTTTCTCTAATAAAACCCCATGTCATTCCAAGCATCTGTGTCAATTTTTACTTCTCTACCTACATTATTCTGTGGTTTATTAAGTTTTCAAATTTATACCAACTTTCTGATCACCCAGCACACACAAAATTCTAGCTACATTCTTGAGCGGATAATTCAGAATAGTGTGTACTCTACTTAAGTGAGAGCTGCTTATATTTTTTTGAAGGTTCCTCATGGAAAAATTTTACCAGAGGGTCCCACTGTTCAATTATTCTTTTTATCAATTAGAGCACGGAGCGCCATCCTACACAAATGATGTAATTCAGCATTTTATGGGGTTTAGTGCCATATATACCTTGCCAAAGTTTAAAAGTAGACTGCCTTTTTGAACTTTTTTGGAGAAAGTAGTAAGGGTTGATTACAAATTCTTCAGCATTAAAATTTTGAGAATTTTTGCATCCATTTATGCAGATACATGAAGTAAGTGGTGAGACCAAGTTTGTATTATTATAGGTGGTTTGACCTTTCTTCAAAAAAGCAGCAACTCCTTTTATACGTCGCACCATTGTATTGACATTATCACACGCAAATGAAATGCAATTTTTCCAGGGAATTTCTTTCCACACGAACTCTTCACTCAAGAGTGGCACCTGCTTAGAAAAACTTCAACAGCTTACAGACGAATATCTTTAACCTCGTGAAGTTGCTTGGTTCGATAGCAGTTTTATTCCTATACTTTAAGCTGAAACACGCAGAGTGAACATTTTCTTTATCACTCAGCACAATCCATCTTAGTAAGATGTGGTGACGAAATTGTTCGTAGACAGGTTTACTATGTAGTCAGGATGGAAATCATTACAAAATTTTACAAGTAGTATCTTATGATCAGCAAAATTTAAACAGTACCTTCTCAGATCTTTCTTTAAAACATCCAATTGAAAATGACCATTTCCATAAGTTTTAGTAACTTCTAATGCACAGCTTGTGAATTTAAATTTGTAATGTATTACTTTGTTGCAAATATATAAAATGCAGATGCCACTGTTTTCTTGGTGTCAACTCTTTGGATCATGTCACTTGGATCATGTCAGAGTTTTGGGGTTACTGATTTGTGATACAGTTAACATGATTATTTAATTTCAATATTAAACTCTCACAAATTCACATTTGGAAGCAGAACAAAACAGAATCTTCATTTAAACTCAAAAGAAAACAGAGTGAAGGACAGGGGATAAGAATAAATATAAAGAAAGGCAATGTTACAAAATGTCATACTCCTATAACCCAAGTTATTGGGAAGCTGTTATGTGTTAGAAAACTGTGGTTGAATCACAGTTTGGCCATCATCTGAGCTCTGAGACATCTGGTATGCCTTCCTGTCACTTTTGTGAGATGATGTGTATTTTGCAATGACCACAAGCGAGCCCAAACACATGCACCTCTAACTAAATGTGTTATTACTCTCGTCCCTGACTGAGAAGGACTATGGAGTGAGGCAATAACAAATAAAAGTCTAAATGTCTGGTAGAGACGCTATTTTTGACGAAATCAATCATTTTGCTGATATATGCTGCAAAAGTATCAACTCTGACATGTCTCTGTTAACACTTAGATGTTGTAGACGGTAACTTTCATTTATTTCAGTTTTCAAATACGACTCAATGAGTAATTTAAAAAAAAAATTAAGTTTTGATTTTCTAACTGTAATTGTGGAAGAACTTCAATTGCTTTATCTCTAGCATTAAAAACATCATCAAAAATCCAAATGAAACTACCTGAAAGTATTATCACATATAAATTTAAAAAATGATAACTCTCAATAATATGACACAGGAAGAGTCACTCACAAATATTAAATAAATATATTTTGTTCTTTTATTAATTTGTTAACTGACAGATTATTAGATTCAAACAATTATGGACTAAATCTGTCAACAAAATATATAAACAACATTCCTCACAAAAACAACCAAATGAATATACAAATTTCACAGCACCTATCACAGAAGAATAATTGTGGCCGTTTCTAAATAAATACTTTTCTTTATCATTAAAAAACTAGAAACTTTAAATATCAAACAACTGAGCATAGTAAAATTTCATTTGACGAGGCAAGTATCACAATCCAAATAAAAAGAGCAGCTTGCTCCTCCTATTAGTAATAAGATATCTTAACAATCTGTAACTGAGATGAATGAACTTAGCTTACTTTGAAAGCATTAATGTTTTATCATGTGAAGAGAGTAAAACTGCCCCCAAATCGTGAATAGCCACAGTAATACGAAATGGGGTAAAAAAGTTATTAAGCTTTACCTATAATGATGCACACAGATGTAGGGCACACTAAATAGATAAATGTGAGGTAGTATGAATTCTGATAAACAGAGGAAGGCAGAAGAGGTATGAAGGGACTTTTTATAAAGCTGATACAGTCCAGTCACACACTGATGAGCAAGTTGGACCTTCTTTCAGACATGCCTGTGTTCTTTGTACAATGTAAGCAAAATTCCTTGCTAATAATGTACAAAATAAAATACATTGGAAGGCTGCCATTTAATGGCAATAGAACAATTTCACACTTTAATATTTATCTATGGGAGAGCCAGCTGCCACAGAAAATATACCTACATTTACTTCATTCCTTGCACATTAAATATGTAATATAAAATGACTCCAAGACGACATGTTTGATGTCACTTTCAACATACATGATGACATAATTTGTTAAAAAAATGTCGCCTTTCACATGTAGCACCCATGTTAGAGGGGATCATTCGTTGTGCTATGAGGTGTACTCGGATTTTCTCCAAGTTTCTCTTTATCCTTATTTTCTTCCCCCTCGTTTTCTTGTTTATCATTTTGTGGACGAAGAGCAAAAATGGTTTTTTCCTTAAGGTCTGAAACTTCACAAGCTTCAACAACATGGCGGTTGAAAAGATCACTTTTATCAGCATAAACATGATGCCCTGCTCCAGTAACAACCTGCAACAAAAAAAAAGTAGATCTGACAATTTTAACCCGACTTTCATCATTTATTTTTAAATGAAACGGGGTATGTCTAAATACGAATTCTACCATTTCAGCTTCTATACAAGATTATTTTAAAGTAACTGCAGACACTGCTTGGGTGTAATGTATGCACCAAAATAAGCATATACAATGAAAAGGATGTTTGCTACTCACCATACAACAGAGATGCTGTGTCGCAGAAAGGCACAACAAAAAGACTATCAGAAAGTTAGCTTTCGGCCAACAAGGCCTTTGTCATAAGTAGACAACATACACACTCTCACGCAAACGCATGTGTGTGAGCTGCATTTATGTTTCAAAAATACAGAACAACGTGCATATATCAGTAAAATGACTGATTCCATCAAAAATAGTGTCTCCATCAGACATTCCACAAATTATGATAAAACAATAATTTTGGCTACAGCAATATCTTTTTGGGACTCTGTTACTACAGAAACTGCGCAAATGTGTGGTGAGCAGCATCGCAGAAGGCAGTTAAGTTCTGCACTTCCACTAGTTAGGGTACTGCTGCTGGGCAGTGTGCTCCATCTCTCAACACCATTTTGGTGCTTGCTAAGAATACTCACAGTGCATTATATGAGGGTGTTCTGAAAAGTAATGGCTCCATACTTTTTATGTGAAAAATCTTAAAGCCTTTTTTAAAAAAAGAAGCATTATATACATTTCATATCATCATTCTTCATGTCTACATACACTCTAAGAGGAAGAGGGAGGTGGGGGGGGGGGGGGGGGGGGGAAGGTGCACCATGAAAGAATTATCCAAATGGGATGGAAATCTGTAGATGTGATGATTATATTTCAGAAAATCTGGAGGATTTATTAAAGAGAAAGAGCTTCACAAATTGAGCAAGTCAGTGGCGTGTTGGTCCAGTTATCCAGCTTGGCACTGATTGATAAAGTTGTTGGACATCCTCCTGAGGGATATCATACCAAATTCTGTCCAACAGGCATGTTAGATCAACAAAATCCTGAGCTGGTTCGAGGGACTTGCCCATTATGTTCTCAATTGGGGAGAGATCCAGTGACCTCGCTACCTCAGGTAGGATTTGGCAAGAATGAAGTTAAGCAGTAGAAGCTCCCACACCTTCTATGGGCAGTGATTATCTTGCTGAAGTGTAAGGCCAGGACAGTTTGCCATGGAGGGTAAAAGCAATGAGGTGTAGGATATAACTGATATTCTGCTGTGCTGTAACGCTGCCGTGGATGGCAGCTAAAGGGGTCCTGATATGAAAAGAAATAGCAGCCCAGATCATCACTCATGATCGTAAGGCTATACGGTGGGCGACAGTCATGTTGGTATCTCACCACTGCCTGGAGCGCACCCAGGAAAGTCTTCGGCCTGGAATCTCATTGACTGCAGCAGAATTTCTTCAGTGATGAGTCCCACTTCAAAATGAGCCCAATGAAAAGCAAAGATGTGTCTGGAGACACACTGGTATTTTGCTGCCCTACACAATATACTCGTCCATTCCTACACAACCCCTACTCCCCACCCCTTGCCCCATAGCTCGTAGAGCTAGATGCAAGATCTGTCCCACATACCCACCCACCACCATCTATCCCATCAAAGGCAGGGTTACCTGTGAAACCAGTCAAATGATCTACAAGCTAAGCAACAACCACTGTGCTGCATTCTACATGGACATGACAACCAACAAGCTGTCTGCATGAAAGGCCACTGACAAACTGTGGCCAAGAAACAAGTGGACCACCCTGTCACTGAGCACGCTGCCCAACTCAATGTTTTCACAGCCTATGCCATCTGGATCCTTCCCACCAACCACCCAGTTGCCTCCCCCATCATGTACTGACAGCTGTTTGTAGTCTGGCCCAGCTGCCAGAAACTGTGATTTTGTGTGTGTGTGTGTGTGTGTGTGTGTGTGTGTGTGTGTGTGTAGGGGGTGTCTATTTTCAACAAAGGCCTTGTTGGCCGAAAGCTCACTTTGTGACAGTCTATTTGTTATGCCTATCTGCGACTCAGCATCTCTGCTATATCTACATCTACATGATTACTCTGCAATTCACATTTAAGTGCTTGGCAGAGGGTTCATCAAACCACAATCATACTATCTCTCTACCATTCCACTACTGAAGAGCGCGCGGGAAAAACGAACAGCTAAACCTTTCCGTTCGAGCTCTGATTTCTATTATTTTATTTTGATGATCATTCCTACCTATGTAGGTTGGGCTCAACAAAATGGTGAGCAGCAACTATCCTTTTCATAATATTGTTAGATTTCATCCTGGATTTTCCATTGTCTGTACATGTATATATATGTATATGACATCTAATGATTTCAGTCCCATTCAGATAATTCCTCTGTGGTGGGTGTTTTGTTTTGTTTTGTTTTCTTTTCTTTGAGAGTATTTATTTTTCAACAAAGGCACCCTGGCGACAAACATATTCTCCCAATGACAGTCAGTTTGTTGATAACAACATTGCAGAAATGTTTGACTTTGTTGACAGAGGCACAATCTCATCTCTGCTTCCACTGCTTCATCACTATCAAAATGAAGTCCTCAAATGTGTTTTTTTTAAGTTTTGGAAACAGATGAAAATCCGATGGAGCCAAGTCACAACTGTTTGACTGATGAGAGTGAACCCCAGGATTTCGATTTTTACACATGCTGCAGTGCTGATGTGTGGTCTGGTATTATTGTGCTGAAGGAGGGGGTGCTGCACATGTGGACAAAATCTTTGAATTTGAAACTATATTATGGCATGCCATTTCTCATGCACCAACATAGTTACAATACGTACCACCATGTTACAAGCTACAATTAAGAGACCTCCATCAGCAGAGGGCTGCATTTAAGTAGACATGAAGAATAAAAATGAAGAATGTTGATAATGTTAGTTTTATTTAAAAGGCTTTGAGGGTTTTCATATAAAATATTTGGCGACATTACTTTTTAGCATGTACTTATGTGTGGTGGAATGGAGGACATATTCATCTGTCTTCGGTGGCTCACCTGAGAATGACTGGCAGGCGTCCAGTTGAAATATCGTGGAGTTTAGTTGATGTCGACTGGCTGCAAGACCAAAATTTCCTCAAACAACTATTACATTTCCTGCTATGCCTCCATTTTGAAGTCTCCATGATATTACTTTTAATTAGGATAACACTACGCCGTATGCTGCCAATGTCCTCTATAGGGCATGTGTGAACCCAAGATGATTTCCTCAATGACAAGTGATCATTAGGGATAAGAGTATTGTTAGGAGCACTTTACATACATAAATTATCTTGCAGACAAGATGAGTAGCAATTTGCATCTCAGCTGTTGGCTGATGACACTGGTGTACAGGAAGGTGTTGAAGTTGATTGACTGCAGGAGGATACAATATGACTTAGACACAATTTCTAGTTGGTGTGATGAATGGCAGCTAGCTCTAAATGTAGAAGAATATAAGTTAATGCAGATGAGTAGGAAAAACAAACTCCTAATGTTGGGATACAGCAGTAATAGTGTGCTGCTTGACACAGTCAAATTGTTTAAATATGTGGAACCAGCATGTGAGGATTGTGGTAGGGAAGGCTGATTGTCGACTTCGGTTTGTTGGGAGAATTTTAGGAAAGTGAGATTCATCTGCAAAGGACACCATACATAGCACAGAAGTGTGATCAATTCTTGAGTACTGCTCAAGTCTTTGAGATCAGCATAACGCCAGATTAAAGGATGACATCAAACCAATAGAGGTGGGCTGGTAGATTTATTACCAGAGGGTTCGAGCAACACGCAAGTATTAAGGAGACGCTTTGGGAAATCAAATGGGGATCCCTGGAGGGAAGGTGACATCATTTTCGAGGAACACTAATGATAAAATTTAGAGAGCTAGCATTTGAAGCTGACTGCAGAACAATTCTACTGCCAACAACATAATTTCGCTTAAGGACTATGAGAAATTAGAGATTATACAGAGGCACATGGGTAGTTGTTTTTTGCTTGCTCTATCTCAGATAGAACAGGACAGGAAATGATTAGTTGTGGTAAAGGGTACCCTCTGCCACACACAGTCAGTGGCTTGTGGGGTATGCAGACTTAGACGTAGATGTAAATGTGTATGTTGACTGTCGCCCTGCACAGCGCATTCTCCTAATCTCCCTCATTCATCAAAAACATTTGGCCATGAGTTGCCTAGATTCTGGCACACAGCCTCTTACCAGGCACTACTGTTGGTGAACTTTGGTGCAGACTTCAAGCAGTATGGAACAGTGTGCCCTTATCTGGTGTGACTCGATGCCCATGTGGGTTAGAGTTGCTATTGGTGCTGGAGCTGGCAGCCCTGTGCACTAAATTTCGCAGTTTGCACACCCTCAAATTACCTACAAATTTAATCGTATGTTCACATTATGCTCGATACTCACAAAAAGTAAAACTTCTTTATAATATGTTTGTTTAACAGATAAAACTTAGTTGCTAGTTATATTTCCCAGTGGTATAATTTTAATGGCCACACCTTCCCATAGGTCTTCATTTTGTTTGTCTCTCTATCTCTTGGAATCCAGTAAAGAATTTCCTTAGTTTATCTTCCGTCCATTCACCTATCTATTTATCTCTCCCAGCAATTGCCAATGCACACTGCCCCATTGATCATTGAACAGCTCCCAGATTTCCAATAATCTCGATTACTGTCCATGTTTCACTGATGTTAGTAAAAATTGTCACTACAAATGGACTGTACACTTCCAGTTTCAGACACATTGGAAACTCCATTTTGTAAATCTAATAAAAGCACTCCAGGACTGATGCTTACCTTTATTTATTTTCCTGTAGAATCAGTAACAGTTTCCAACATCTGTCATGAGCAGTAAATTATATTAGCAACTATTTTCCTGAGTTTCATAAATAGGCATACATATATCTAGGGTCTATGACCATTTTGAATAAAGAAAGGCATAATTTCAAACAGCGAAATTCCAACTACAGTGCAATGTCTTGGACTCTGCAAAGACAATACACTAAAACACATTTTTATAAAACAGAAGTATCATTCTTTTGGCAAAGGGTCGGTGACTAGTATCAATTACTATTGGAAAACTTCTTAAGTATACCATTTAATTTATCACTTCTTACAGATTTGCAAAAAATCAGACAACACACTATGGTAACAATATACAGAAAAGCGAGAAACCTAATGCAATTTCAGCATAACCTACTACGTGCATTGTTCAACACATAGCCCAAAATAAAAAGGTGTAATTTATTGGTTTCATAAAAACTACAAAAAATGTGTCTTTCTTTCTCAACCCGTACAGTTAAGTCTCCCCTGACCCGCGGTTCTGAGTGACTTTCCCAAAATCTACCCCCTTTTCCTAGACCTCTCCAGTGCTTTTCCTTCACCCTTCTACCTTCCCCTTCAACTCTTCAGCCTGAAGAAGAAGCCAATGGCTCCGAAAGCTTGCCAAACATAACAGTCTTTTATGTGTGTGTTCTGCCGCCACTTGGTGAGCAGATTTTTTTATCTATCCGATTAAATAATTTTAAGAATAAACACTGAGTTTTATTTGTTTCCAAAATAAATAATTGTACTATTTATCATTTGCCACTCTAAAAAGGTGGCATTATTTCGTAAATAAATACTTACAAATATTTCCCCATTTTCATTTTAACATATAATCAAACTGGTTCACCTGACTTTACTCTTACGATAAAATTTATTCTGGGAAAGTATAGCACCTTTGTCTCAATGCAACTTTGAACTGTCGCCATTTTATGTTAATGCTAGATCTACAAACATTAAACACATACTGAACATTTAGAGTGTGTCTTTTAGGCCACAATACTACTTTTGACCAAAATTAAACTATCTGGTACCATCTTTAGTTGCCTTGTAAATGCTACAGTAGTCTTCACAGTTATATCACAATGGAGAATATATTCTGTAGACGTAAAAACTCTAAATGCAGATAATAATCATTTACTTTAGTACACTATTATTACATGTGTCACCTGAACAGAAAATATAGGTTTTTCTGGCATCCCCCATGAACCACGAACCGCGCCAAGATGAAACAGCTGAATGTGTACCTCAATGATAAAGTACCACATATACAACCACAATGGAGGGGTATCTGTAAAGAGACCAGACTATCTGTGGCTTCTGAAAAGGCAGAACAGCAGTTGAAAGGACAACTGTTTGGACCATTGACTGATCTGACATTGTAACATTAGCCAACATGGCCTTACAATGCTTGTACTGCAAACGGCTGAAAGCAAGGGGAATCTATAGCCACGATTTTTTTTTAATGCAGCTCTATTGTAGGCTTAATGATGATGACATCATCTCAGGTAAAATATTCTGGAAGTAAAATAACCTCTCATTTGGATCTCCGGGCTGGGTCTACTCAGGAGTATGTCAGAAGCAAAAACGAGATTTGACATTCTACACATCAAAGCATGGATTGTTAGATCCTGTAATTGAGTGGGCAGGTTAGACAATTTGAAAAGGGAAATGGACGGAAGTTGGATAAACTTGGGATTTGTGAAATACGACGGTAGGAGAAACATTTCATGTTATGTCAGTACAGAAAGAGAAGGAAAAACAGTAGAACATGTACGGGTAAGGGGGGGGGGGGGGGGGGGGGGATGATGAAAGAAGAAGCTGCCTGGTAAAAAAACCATGACTAACATTTGGTTTTAGAATCATGAAATAAGGTTGTAAATACGGAAGAGATCTGGAGCACTGGAAGGTTTCAGATTTCTTATATACTGGTAAGACAAAGATTTCAGAATCAGATTTGAATCTTTAAGACTTTATCACGGACCAGATTTTGACTCTAATCATAATTTATTGTTTATGTACTGCAAACTAAAACTGATGAACTGCAATAAGATACGAAATAAAAGAGATAGGATCTGGCTAAGCTGAAAGAAACAGAGGTTGTTCAGAGCGCGTATTAGGCAACATTGGGCTGAAACAGAGGAAGGAATACAACAGAAAACCAATGGTTAGGTGTGAGAGATGAAAAAGGGAATGCAGCAGAGGATCACATACTTAAAAAGACAAGGCTTAGTAAATATCCTTGAATAACTCAGGAGATGCTGAATTTAATTGACAATTTAATTGACAAAAGGAGAAAATATAAAAATACAACAAATGAAGCATGCAAAAAGGAATACATAAGTGGCTAAGCAGGAATGGCTAGAGGGCAAATGCTTGGCTTTAGAAGCATGTATATCTAAGGGAAAAGGTAGCTGACACCAACAGGACCATTACATAGATCTTCAGAGAAAAGAGAAGCAGCTGTGCGAATAACAAGAGCTTAGATGGAAAGCCAGTACTAAGCAAAGAAGGAAAAGCTGAAAGGTGGACAGAATATACAGAGGGTCGATATAAAGTAAAACACATAACTTGAGCACAATATTATATGACGAGAAGAGCAAGTATACGAATATGAATGACAATATGGTACTGTGATAAGAATCTGAAAGAACACTGAAAGACTTAAATGAAACAAGGTCCCTGGAGTAGTCAACATTCCCTAAGAATTATTGGATACTTGTGAGAGCCAAAATTATTGCACCCCTTGTACTAGATAATACACGGATCAGCCACAACATTATGACCACTGACCTAGTACTGACATAAACTCATCCAGGCAAAACAGAATCACCTGGCGAGGAATGACAGTTAGTCACACACACGCACAGTGCATGCAATATCAGTGAGGATGCTGTCCATATGTAAAATGGGGAAGGCACGTGATCTATCTGAGTTTGACTGAGGACAGATTGTGATGGCCTGGAGGCTTGGCACAATCATTTTGGAAACTGCACATGTTGTGTGTTCAAGGAGTGCTTGGTGAGTTCTTAACATGCAGCAAAACCAAGGTGAAACCACATCCAGACATCATGGGGTTGGGTGGCCACATTTGATCACAGATGTTGGACATCGCAGGCAGGGCAGACTGGTCAAACAGGACAGGTGGCAAACTGAAGCAGAACTAACATCAGACTTTAATGCTGGTCAGAGCACAAGTGTGTCTGAACACACAGTGCACCAAACACTCCTAATGATGGGCCTCTGCAGCTGATGACCCATGCATGTGCCAATATCATTAACGCAATCACACTGGCAACTATAACTGAAATGTGCAAATGACCATTGGCACTGGACACTGGTGCAATGGCAGAACATTGCACGGTCTGACGAATCCTGATACCATTTTCATCATGTTGATGGGAGGGCACGAATCCGTCGTCTTCCGGGGGAATAGCTCCTTGACACCTGCACTATGGGACAGAGACAAGCTGGCGGCAGCTCCATTATGTTCCAGGGAACATTCACGTGGGCATCCATGGGTGCAGTGGAGCTCGTCTAAGGCACCATGACAGCCAAGGAGCATCGCACACTGGTTGCAGACTGCATACACCCCTTCATTACGATCATGTTTCTCGACAGCAGTGGCATTTTTCAACAAGATAATGGGCCATGTCAGAAGGCCAGCAGTATGATGGAGTGATTCGAGGAACACCATGGTGAGTTCCAATTGATGTGCTGGTCTTCCAACTTGCCAGATCTGGACCTGATCAAACACATCTGGGATGTGATTGAACATGGCGTCAAAGCTCATCAACCCCTGCCTGGAATTTACAGGAATTGGGTAACTTGTGGGTGCCAATGTGGTGCTAACTCCCTCCAGTGATCTACCAAGGCCTTGCTGCTTCCATGGCATGATGTGTTGCCACTACTATCCATGCCAACGGTGGACATACTGGCTATTAGGTAGATGGTGATAATGTTCTGGCTGATCAGTGTATGAAACAATTGAAACAGCCTCAGACTTCAGGAACAATGTAATAATTCCAATTCCAAAGAAGGCAGGTGCTCACATGTGAATACTACCAAATGAACCATCAGTTTAATAAGTCTTCATTGCAAAATATTGATACAGATTATTTACAGAAGAATGGAAAAACTGGTAAAAGTCAGTCTTGGGGAAGATCAGTTTGTGTTTCGGAGGAATGGAGGAAGACGTGAGGCCATATTTACCCTTAAATTCATCTAAGCAGATAGACGGAAGAGAGGTAAACCTATGTTTACAGTCTTTATAGGTTTAGAGAAAGTCCTTGACAACGGTGACAGGAGTAATACACTGTTTGAAATTCTGAAGTTAGCAGGGACAGAATAGTTAACTATAACTTGCACATAAACCAGAAGGCAGTTATACAGGTCAAAGGGCATGAAAAGGAAAGTAGTTGAAAAGGGAATGAGGCAAGGTTGTGGTCTCTCCCTAATGTAATTCAATCTGTACGCTGAGCAAGCTGTTAAGAAAACTTAGGATAAATTTGGAAAGAGCTCACTGAGAGGGGATAAAAACTTCTGATATTTGCTGATGACTTTGTAATTCCATCTGAGATGGCAAAGGATTTGCCAGAGCAATTGAATGGAATGGATTGTATCTTGTAAAGAGGTTATAAGATGAACATCAATAAAAGTAAAACATGGGGAACGGAATGTATTCTCAGTAAATCATGGGGAAGATATAGAATGCTGACTAGCAAAAGCAAGAAAAGCATTTCTGAAAAACAGGAATTTGTTAATATTAATATAAATTTAAGTGTTAGGAAATCTTTTCCAAAGATATTTATCTGGAATGTAGCCTTGTACGGAAATGAAAACAAGGATGATAAGCAATTCAGACAAGAAGCTTTTGAATTGTGGTGCTATAGAAGAATGTTCAAGATCAGATGCTAGATCAAATAATAAGTGAGAGGTACTGAATTGAATTGGGGAAGAAAATTTATAGCATAAGTTGACTGAATGAGGGGATTGGTTGACAGGAAACATTCTGAGGCAACAAGGAATTGCCAGTTTGGTAATGGAAGTAAGTGGGGAGGGGGTGGGGGGTCAAAATTGTATAGGGAGACCATGGCTTGAAAACAATAAGCAGGTCCAAATGGATGTAGGCTGTCGTAGTTATTCCAACACGAAAAGGCTTGCACACAATAAACTAGCTTAAAGAGCTGCATAACAACCAAAAACCACAACAACAAAAACATCACCACCAAAGAGTACTTGAATGTTTTAGCAGTGATGTTTATAAGTTTCCCAATTGTACTGTAATCATCAATGCAGACTTAAATCATCCAAAAATTAATTGGGAAAAATACAGTTTTGTTAGTGGTGGGCATGATAAGATATTCTGTGAAATATTACTAAATACCTTCTCTAGAAACTACCTACAACAGATAGTTAGGAAACGCTCTCATGATGAAAATATACTGGATCTAATGACAACAAGTAGACTTGATCTCTTTGAGGATGTCCACATCGAAGCTGGTATCAGTCACCATGGTGCAGTTGTGGCTTCAATGATTACCAAAGTACAAAGAACAACCAAAACAAGCTAGAAAGATATATATGTTCAGTAAATTAGATAAAAAGAATCAGTAGTGTCATACCTCAATGAACAACCCGAAACTTTCAGCACATGGCAGGAGCGTGCAAAGCAACTCTGGATCAAGTTTAAAAGAATAGCTGACCATTCACTGGATAGTAGAACAATTCATAGTGGGACGGAACCTTCTTGGTATACAGTCACTGTAAAGCAACTTCTAAAGAAACAGGGATTACTGCATATAGGTATAAAACAAAGGGTGGGGCTATAGATAGATTGACTGTTAAGAGAGCGATGTGTCGTGCCTTCAACGACTGCCACAGCAGAATATTGTCATATGATGTCACAGAACCCAAAGAAATTCTGGCCATACGTAAAGGCTGTTAGTGGCACCAAAGTTAATGTCCATTCCCTAGCAAATGAGACAGGAAGCAAAACAAAACCTGAAATGCTTAATTCAGTTTTCAAATGCTCCTTTACAAAGAAAAACCCAGGAGAATTGTTCCAATTTAATCCTCATACCACTTAAAAGATGAATAAAATTGGTATTAGTTTGAGAAACTGCTGACATTAAAATCGAACAAAGCTCCAGGACCCAATGGAATCCATACCAGATTCTATACTGAATTTGTGGCTGAGTTAACCCCCATTCTAATTGTACTCTATTGTAGATCCTTCAAACAAAAACCCATGTCCAGTTCTTGGAAAAAAGCACAGGTCACATCCGTGTACATGGAGGGTAGTAGAAGTGATCCACAAAACTACGATCCAGTATCGCTGACACCGATTTGTTGTAGAATCTCAGGATATATTCTGAGCTCAAATATAATGAGGTGTCTTGAACAGAGTAACATCCTCAGTGCCAGCCAGTATAGATTCTGAAAACATCAACTGTGTGAAATCCAACTTGCACTTTCCTTACATGACATACGGAAAGCTTTGGATCACAGCAATCAGTAGTTGCAGTATTTCCTGATTTCTGAAAAGCATTGACTCAGTACCACACCTATGCTTCCTGTCAAAAGAACGATCATATAGGGTATCAAGTGAAATTTGTGACTGGATTGGGGATTTTTTGGTAGGAAGGACAAAGGATGGAGAGTCATCGTCAGATGAAAAAGTAACTTCGGGTGTGCTCCAGGGAGTTGTGTTGAGACCCTTGCTGTTCATGATATATATTAATGACCTTGCAGACAATATCAATAGTAACATAGGCTTTTTGCAGATGATGCAATTATCTACAGTGAAGAACTATTTGAAAGAAGCAGCATAAATATCTAGTCAGATCTTGATAAGATTTCAAAGTAGTGCGAAGATTGTCAAACTTGCTTTAAATGTTCTGAAATGTAAAATTGTGCACTTCACAAAATGAGAAAACATTGTATACTATGACTATAAATCAATGAGCCACTGTGGGAATTGACCAACTCGTACAAATACCTGGGCATAAAACTTTGTAGGGATATGAAATGAAATGATCACATAGGTTCAGTCATAGGTAAAGCTGGTGGCAGACTTTGGTTTATTGGTAGAAACTGGTCAAGTGTAATCAATCAACAAAGAAGATTGTTTACAAATCAACTGTGTGACCAATTCTAGAATATTGCTCAAGTGTTTGGGACTCGTACCAAGTATGACTACCAGGGGATATTGAATGTAAACAGAGAAGCACTGCATGAATGGTCATAGGTTTGTTTAATCTGTCAGAGAGTGATATAGAAATACTGAAAGAACTGAACCGGAAGACTCTTGAAGATAGATGTAAACTACCCCGAGCAAGTCTGGTAACAAAGTTTCTAGAACTGGCTTTAAATGATGACTCTAGAAATATATTACAATCCCCCAACACATTGCTCACATAGGGATTCTGAGGATAAGATTAGAGTAATTACTGCACCCACAGAGGAATTCAAACAAAATAATTCTTTCCACCCACTGTATTTGAATGAAATGGGAAGAAATCCAACAAACTGGTACAATGAGATGTATCCTCTGCCATGCACCTTGCAGTGGTTAGTGGGGCATAGACGTAGATGTTGATATTTACATCTAATTTCGTCCATATGCTACTGCTTGTGTAAATTATACTATATCATGAGGGAAGTTAGCAGCAGACAAAGGCCAGTGCAGTTTCATCTGTGCTTGTAGAGTGACGTGTGCGAGCAGCAGTAGCAGAAACAAGTCGTATATTCAGTTTTTCATATTAGTTCCGCAGGTTTAATTCAAATTACTTTGTGTGTTTGTGTGTTTGCGTGGTGAAATTCTTCGGATCTTTGCGTATTTTCGAATTAGAAAGGGGTAGTATGAAATTTTAATAACGGTAGAGTGTAACATCGCGTAGGCGGTTGTCATTTGTACTAAGACAGGGGTAGGATCGCATTGTAATATTTGTATAGTGGCGCAGTCCTGGTCATTTGATCGCTTAGTTTGTAAGTAATTGTTCATATATCGCAGCTCAATCTGGTGCTGGTGACGCAACTGTGCAGTCGCATATTGCTGTTTTATTTGACTCAACTCTATACGTCCAGATATTAGCAGTAGGAAGGATAGGGTGTGCGCGTGCTGTGTGCGGGCGCAGGAGGAACTGGCCGCAGTTCACGAGCAGCTGAGAGTGCTGTTGGCCACGGTCAGCCGCCTTCAGGCTGCTACCTCGAGGTGCAGTGACGGTGGAGGGTCTGGCGCGTTGCTTGAGACACCCCAGGTGTCGCTTGCTGCGTCCACTGACTCAGTTGCAGAGGCACCTTCTAGTGTACCCAGCGCGTTGGGGCCACCCTCACCTCAGGGTGAGTGGCGGACTGCAACGAATTCGCGTCGCTCGAGGTGGAGGGTCAATGTGGAGGCTGGCCGGCTGGCCTCGCCCATTCATCCTGTCAGTGGGCAGGTGGCTGCTCCTTCAGCAGGGCCCGAGCAGGCACACGGGGGCAAAGGCTTGCTGGTTACTGGGAGCTCCAACATTAGGCGGGTGATGGAGCCCCTTAGGGAAATAGCATACAGGGCTGGAAAGAATTCCAATGTGCACTTAGTTTGTCTCCCGGGGGGGGCCTCATCCAAGATGTGGAGGCGGCCTTGCCTGCGGCTATCGAGCATACGGGGTGCAGTCATCTGCAAGTAGTTGCTCATGTCGGCACCAATGATGCCTGTCGCTTCGGTTCTGAGGCGATCCTCAGTTCCTACAGGCGGCTGGCAGATATGGTGAAGATCGCTGGCCTCGCACGCAGGGTGCAAGCAGAGCTCTCTATTTGCGGCATCGTTCCCAGAGTGGATCGGGGTCCTTTGGTTTGGAGCCAAGTGGAGAGTCTCAACCAGAGGCTTCGTCGACTCTGTGACGGTCTTGGCTGCAGATTTCTAGACTTGCGCTATTGGGTGGGGAATTGTAGGATGCCCCTAGATAGGTCAGGGGTGCACTACACAAAGGAAGCAGCTACTTGCGTAACAGAGTACTTGTGGCGTGCACATGGGAGTTTTTTAGGCAAGGCAGTAGTGCGAGGTGTCCTGATGAACACTCACCAGTCGACATGCAGGCAAGAAAATCAGGGCGTGCTCAGTGTAAAGACACTTCAGCTATCAAGATATTAGCAGTAAATTTTCAGAGTATTCGGAATAAAGTTCCTGAATTTACTGCCCTCCAGGAAGTGTGTGGCGTGCAAATTATTCTTGGGACTGAGACCTGGCTGAACCCTGAGATAGGAAGTTCTGAAATATTTAGTGAGGGTTGGAACGTTTACCGGAAACACAGATTAGACACCGTAGGAGGTGGTGTCTTCATTGCAGTTGACAAAAATATTGTGTCTCCTGAGGTTGAAGCAGAGTGAAGTTATCTGGGCACGTTCAACAGGGCTAGGAGAAATAAAGTTAATTGTTGGGTGTTATTACTGGCCACCAGGTTCCACCATGAGGGTTCTAGAATCATTCAAAGGGAGTCTAGACTCTGTATCGCAGAAGTACCCGGATCATGCTATATTAGTCAGAGGACTTCAACCTACCTAGTATAGACTGGGATGTCTATGGATTCATTACAGGTGGTAGAGATAAGCTGTTGTATGAATTAATTTAGAACACATTATCCGTAAACTGTCTTGAGCAGCTAAATCGACAGCCAACGCGTAATGGAAATATTTTAGATCTGTTAGCCACGAACAGACCAGACCTCATCGACAGTGTCAGTGTTGAGACAGTGATTAGTGATCAAGATGTTGTCATTACGAGTATGGTTACGAAAGTTAAAAAGTCGGTCAAGAAGGCTAGGAGAGTATTCTTACTAGAAAGAGCAGTTGTTAGCATCCCACTTAGTAAATGAATTGACTTCATTTACTTCCGGAACGATGGACGTGGAAGAATTATGGGCAAATTTTAAACACATTGTAAATCATGCAAAGTGGGTTACAGACGGAAAAGACCCACAGTGGTTTAACAGCACAATTTGGAGAATGCTCAGGAAGCAAAGACAGTTGCACTCGCGGTACAAGAAAGATCGGGGTGCGGTACAAGAAAGATCGGGAGAATGAGGATAGGCAAAAGTTAGTAGAGATTCGTGCTGCAGTAAAAAGAGCGATGCGTGAAGCATACAACCACTACCACCGTCATACCTTAGCAAAAGATCTTGCTGAAAACCCAAGGAAATTCTGGTCTTACGTAAAATCGGTAAGTGGGTCGAAGGCTTCCATCCAGTCACTCACTGATCAGTCTGGCCTGGCAACGGAAGACAGCAAAATGAAAGCTGAAATATTAAATTTAGCATTTGAGAAATCTTTCACGCAGGAGGATCGTACAAACATACTGCCGTTTGAGTCTCGTACAGATTCCCGTATGGAGGACATAATGATAGACATTCCTGGGGTTGTGAAGCAGCTGAATGGGTTGAAAATAAATAAATCGCCAGGTCCTGATGGGGTTCCAACTTGGTTTTACAGAGAGTACTCTACTGCATTGACTCCTTACGTAGCTTGCATTTGTCACGAATCTCTTGCCCAACGTAAAGTCCTGAGCGACTGGAAAAAAGTGCAGGTGACGCCTGTATATAAGAAGGGTAGAAGGACGGATACTCAAAATCACAGACCAATATCCTTAACATCGGTTTGTTGCAGGATTCTCCAACACATTCTCAGTTCGAATATAATGAATTTCCTTGAGACAGAGAAGTTGCTGTCCGTGCATCAGCACAGCTTTAGAAAGCATCGTTCCTGCGAAACACAACTTGCCCTTTTTTCACATGATATCTTGCGAACCATGGATGAAGGGTATCAGACGGATGCCATATTCCTTAACTTCCGGAAAGCGTTTGACTTGTGCCCCACTGCGTACTCCTAACTAATGTACGAGCATATGGGATTGGTTCCCAAATATGCGAGTGGCTCGAAGACTTCTTAAGTAATAGAACCCAGTACGTTGTCCTCGATGGTGAGTGTTCAGCGGAGGTGAGGGTATCATCTGGAATGCCCCAGGGAAGTGGGGTAGGTCCGCTGTTGTTTACTATCAACATAAATGATCTTTTGGATAGGGTGGATAGCAATGTGTGGCTGTTTGCTGATGATGCTGTGGTGTACGGGAAGGTGTTGTCATTGAGTGACTGTAGGAGGATACAAGATGACTTGGACAGGATTTGTGATTGGTGTAAAGAATGGCAACTAACTCTAAATATAGATAAATTTAAATTAATGCACATGAATAGGAAAAAGAATCCCGTAATGTTTGAATACTCCATTAGTAGTGTAGCGCTTGACACAGTCATGTCGATTAAATATTTGGGCGTAACATTGCAGAGCAATATGAAGTGGGACAAGCATGTAATGGCAGTTGTGGGGAAGGCGGATAGTCGTCTTCGGTTCATTGGTAGAATTTTGGAAAGATGTGGTTCATCTGTAAAGGAGACCGCTTATAAAACACCAATACGACATATTCTTGAGTACTGCTTGAGCGTTTGGGATCCCTATCAGATCGGATTGAGGGAGGACATAGAAGCAATTCAGAGGTGGGCTGCTAGATTTGTTACTGGTAGGTTTGATCATCACGTGGGTGTTACGGAAATGCTTCAGGAACTCGGGTGGGAGTCTCTGGAGGAAAGGAGGTGTTCTTTTCATGAATAGCTACCGAGGAAATTTAGAGAACCAGCATTTGAGGCTGACTGCAGTACAATTTTACTGCCGCCAAATTATATTTCGCAGAAAGACCACAAAGATAAGGTAAGAGAGATTAGGGCTCGTACAGAGGCATACAGGCAGTCATTTTTCCCTCGTTCTGTTTCGGAGTGGAACAGGGAGAGAAGATGCTAGTTGTGGTACGAGGTACCCTCCACCACACACCGTATGGTGGATTGCGGAGTATGTATGTAGATGTACAAGAATGCACATACTAGAAGTGATGGGCACTAAGTGTAGTTGAATACAAGTGGCAAATATGATATGAAAAGTCATTACGTCTTCTTTTTTGCCCCTGGTAGCTGAGTGGTCAGCACAACGGAATGTCATACCTAATGGCCTAGGTTCGATTCCCAGATGACTTGGAGATTTTCTCCACTCAGGAAGTGGGTGTTGTGTTCTCCTTATCATCATCATTTCATCTCCATTGACACGTAAGTCACCGAAGTGGTGTAAACTCGAAAGACTTGCACCAGGTGAACAGTCTACCTGACAGGAGGCCCTCGCCACATGGCATTTCCATTACATCTTGTTGATGCAACAGCATGTCATACAACCACATTATTAAATCTGAGCAATGAAAAATAATAAGCCATTATGAACACAGTTTTTTAGTACCTTGAATATTCACTGTGTTCAAAGACTACTGTTACTGATTTGTGTATGGGAGACATGAATCAAAGACAATTGAATGAATTATAAACCCTTGGGTGGACTACACAATGTGACACCAGCACAGGACAAGACAGATACATCTGCAGGGGAGTGGCAGATGATACATTTAAATTAAAATGTCAGTACAATGATGGAGTAATGATACAGATGTATTACATAGCTTACAGCATGTAGACAATGTGTATGCAACACTTTCTGTGGTACACCCCTGACATCAACCAAACTGCACCTTCAACTGCAACAGAATTCCAAACATTCAGAATGTAAATCGATAGATAACAAATCTACTCACCAACCAGCGGCAGGGGAACACACATACAAAAGGGTTTAACTCTAACAAGCTTTCGGAGCCAGTGGCCATTCTTCTGGCAGAAGAACTGAAGGGGAAGGAAGAGGAGAGAAAGGAAAGGACTGAAGAGGTTTAGGGAAAGAGGTACAGCTCAGAGAAGTCACCCAGAACACCAGGGTAGTGGAGACTTCCCGAACGGGATGAGAAGGAAAGACTGATTGTTGGGTACCGCACTGGACGAGATTTGATAACCTGATAGCTTAAAGGTGGAAGACAGAATAATATGCAAAACAGAGATTACTACTAAAACATTGTGCATGAGTTAATAAGAGTGAAAAGCTACGTACATTGTATGTAACAGAGGTGGGAGGAGAGACTGCGAAAAAATGGACAGGTCGGAAAATGAAAGATGTAGAAATCTAAAATGGAGTGAAGAAAGGAGTAGTTACTGTGAAGAAATGTTGAGAGGGAAGGAATTAATGTAAATAAAGGCTGGGGGGGGGGGGGGGGGGTGAGAACCAAGGAAATGTTGTTGTGCTAGTCCCCACCTGCAGAGTTCTGAGAAACTGGTGTCTGGGAAAAGAATCCAGATGACGCATGTGGAGAAACAGGTGCCGAGGTCTGCAACAGGATATTGTGTGTTGCCTGTATACGCCCTCTGCCTATGCCCATTCATCCTGACTGATAACTGGGTGGTAGTCATGCCGCTGCAAAAGGCCAATCAGTTTTTGCATAACAGCCGGTATATGACATGTCATTTCACAGGTGGCTCTCCCTTTGATGTATATGTTTTGCCAGTTACAGGGCTGGAATAGTTGGTGGTAGGAGGGTGCATAGGGCAAGTCTTGCACAAGGGACAGTCACAGGGGATAGAAGGCATATGGTAGGGAGATGGGTGTAGAAGGAGCATATGGTCTTACAAGGATATTGCGGAGACTGGAAGGTCAACGAAATGCTATTCTAGGTGTAGTGAGCTACATCTCAGACAGAATGGATCTCATTTCAGGGCATGATTTTAGGAAGTCATGGTCTTGTTGAAGTAGCTGATTAATACATTCAAGACCAGGAGAATACTGGGTGACAACTGGTGTGCTCCAAAGTTGTTTTTTGGTGGGATCAGCAATACCAGGATTGGATGCGATGACCTGGGAAATCTGCTTTTGAATTAGGCTGTTGGGATAATTACATTCAGTAAAGACTGAAGCGAGAGTGGTGGTGTATTGCTGTAAGGAGTCTGCATCCAAACAAATTTCGTTTACCTCGAATGCCAAGGCTGTATGAGAGGGAATGTTTGACATGGAAAGGATGGCAACTGTCAAAATGTAAGTACTGTTGTTTGTTAGTAGGTCAGATGTGGATGGAAGTGTGCAGCTGGCATTCAGTGAGGATGGGATCAACGTCAAGGAAAGGGGCATGGGATTGGAATAGGACCATGTGGAATTTAATTGGGAGAGGGTAGTTCGAGATTCCAGGAATTTTAACAGATCAGCCTCACTATGAGTCAGTATGTCATCAATGTATCTAAACCAAACAAGGGTCTGAAGGCTTGTGGATGCCAGGAAAGCCTCCGCCAAGTAACCCATGAAAACACTGGCATAGCCATCCTGGTTCCCATGGACATACCCCTGATCTGTTTGTATGTCCGCCTCTCAAAGGTGAAGTAATTGGGGTTAGTATAAACTTGATTTGGGTGAGCAAGAACAATGTCATAGGTTTGGAATCAGATGGATGATGACTGGGGAAATGTGAAATGTTCAGCAGCAGACAGACTACACTCGTGGGGGATGGCATCAATGGTGACAAGCAAAGTGTGTGGCGGGAGTGGGACGGCCATGGATTTCAGACAATCTAGGAAATGTTAGATATTCTTAATATAGGGGGGAAGTCTTTGTACTATGAGTTGCAGGCATTGATCAACTAAGGCAGATATATGTTCGGTGGGTGCTTTGAAGCCACCAACTATGGGACGGCCAGGATGATCGGGTTTGTATATTCCGAATGGTAGGCCAAATGGCTCATTCCCATATTCTCTGTTGAATCTCCTTTTAATTTGGACTGCATCAAAGACTGAGTGTGAGACATGACAGACAAAGATGTTATCACCTTGGAACACGTTATCAAGCATCATGACTGACGATAATGTAATGTGATGAGCTGGGAAACCACAACATTGACTGGAAGCGACTTAACTGCTGTGAACTGTAGCCCAATACAAACTGTTAGGCAATCAGTCAGCAATGACGAGACAAAGCATCAGAAAGAAGAGGAATGAAACAGTGAAGGGTGGAGGGCTTGAGGGCTGGGCACACAGTATGCAGATGTGTGCAGCAGCTGCAGTACCTGCTATGGCACCTCTGACAGGTTATATTGTATACAGTGTCCCACATAAAACCAGAATTCCTCAAGTATTCGTTAATCACCTCTAGCCAAATTGCTTGTGAAATAGCAACACTTTCTCGAAATTTGGCTACGCTGAATTTTATTGGAAAAGTTGAGTACAGCAGTGTATTCATGCATCAGTTGTTATGAGAAGCAATTACGGCATTTTTATAGAAATGAGGCAGTTTGCATTAGAACAGCAAACTGATATTGTGAGTGTTACATAAAGGCAGGCTCCATCAAGGAATGTAAAGAAATGTTTCAAGCGAGGTATCCTGGTAAGAAATGACCAGCACTATTCGAGATCTGTACAAAAAATGGAAGGCTGTAGGATCCATTCAGAACATGCAGAGGAATATGCGACTGACAGTGACAACCTCTGAAACTATTGACAAAACTCATGTGGACATTACGAAAAGTCCCTGCAAGTTGGTAAGGAGGTTGTTGCAGCAGGTTTGTGTATCACAACATTGTGTCTTCATGTACTAAAAGAAATTAAATTAAAAGCCTATCATGCGAGTTAGGTGAAGAGTTGAAATTTGAGGACCAGTGAGAACAAAGAGTTCATTATTGTAACTGGTTGTTAAAACCAATTGCTAACAGTTACTTAGAACCCTTGCTTTCCTTCATTTCAGATGAGGCCTGGTTTCTCTTGGCAGGTTATGTAAACTCAGAGAATTGCAGATACTAGTCACAGGACAACCCACATAGTCTGCATGAAGAACTTCTCCACCCAGAGGAGATAGGTGTTTGGTGTGTGTTTTCCAGCGTATGCATTATTGGCCCCATATTTTTCAATTACACTTTAAACAGTGCCAGATATCTAGAGATCTTTATCTCTTTCTATGTGCGATTAACAGATGTGGAGAAGCTGTATGCAGTATTCCAACACGATGGAGCAACTGTGCACACATCCAAACAAAGTATGGCCCACGTCACTAACATGTTCATGAGGATAGACTTGTCAGTAGAGGCCTCTGCCCCCCCCCCCCCCCCCCACAAGTCCCCGTTACCTGTGATTGTTATTTACAGGGCACACCAAAAAGCAAAGTGCATGCACACAATCCTCACCCAATAGACACTCTTAAATGGAACATTACTACAGAAATTAATAACATCATGCCAACAGAATTACGGTGTGTTGCTGGTAAAGTCATCACATGAAGTCGTGATGCCAAGATGCCCACGACCACAAGTTCCAGCATCTCTTATAAATAGCTAACTACGTCCTTTTTAACATTACTATTATCTATTCTTTTTCAGTTAGTTCACTATTACTTGAATCTCGAGCATAAGGTGTTCTGGTTTTATGTGGGACAATATGTAGAACATTTTATATGACACTTTAACACAACAGTTTGCCTCTGTGGAGCTTACTAAGGAAGCAGCAACAGATTATCAAAACATATTTATTTAACTGCTGATTGACAGAGAATTGACTAAGGCATCAATATTGCATTTGTAAGTGAGAAATTAAGTATTAATTACTCTAGATTTCTTACAGGATGACAGTAATTTCCATCAGCACATTTAGCAGTATTGTACTTACTCTGTGTTCAAATGGTGTTGCAATTTTCTTGATAAATGGCATAACTAAGTGTATTTGCATGACATACCTGTACACTAACGTATGAGTTAGGGCATGCATTTCGAATTGCTTCTCCTGTATTGTTTTGGATCCAAGATCTTGAACCATATATGACTGTAATAGGAATCTCAGGAGGCAACAAATGTATCCGTTTTATCATTGGATTTTTTGCCCATCCAAACCCAAACATCATTGAATGGAAGGCTGCTTCACCACTGAAAACAAAATTAACAAATGGATTAGAGATTAACAATGATGAGTCAAAAACAAACGAACTTGGATCTATATGTACAAAGTAAATATTCCGATAATAGACCAAACATTAACGATAGTGAGTTAACTAATACGTGATGGAAAATTAATTTTTTTTTTTTTTTTTTTTTTGACAAGACAGCAATACATAATATTCCTTTTCACTATTATTATTATTATTATTATTATTATTTCATTCAATGATCATCTCACAAAGATATAGGAATTGCCAATGTAATACGTTACAAATCAATAGCTCAAAATGCACAACACATAGAATGCATATGCTTTATGAGGATAGGACAGGTGGTCTATGAGGATAGGACATTATTATTATTATTTTATTTTTATTATTATTATTATTTTATTTTTATTATTATTATTATTATTATTATTTATTTATTTATTTTATGGCCTTCATTGGACCACTCTCGTCAAAAATACAAAGTTGTAAACAGGTTGTTACACAGGGATACAATTTGGCTCAACAATAACTTAATATGATATTTAGGTAATATAATTATTAGAGTCTATTCATATATGAAAGGTGTTTTGCTCTTCTGTCTGCCCAATATTTCTTCATTCTTTCAGATATTATTATAATAATATTTCTTCATCCCTTCAGATATTATTATAATATATGTCCACAGCTTGTGATCTTGTGGTTAGTGTTGCTGCCTCTAGATTACAGGGTCATGGGTTGGACTCTGGCCAGGTCAGAGGTTTTCTTCACTCGGAGACCAGGTGTTTGTGCTGTCCGAATCATTTCAGCTCACCTTCATCAATCAACAAGTCACTGAATTGGCACCAAATAGAAAGACTTGCAACAGACAGCCAAACAACCCCAGACATGGTGTCCTGGTCAATAATGCCATATGATCATGTCATTATATTATTTTTGTCCCATAATGTGTCCATATGAAGACAAAAATATCACTTTGCGTAGTTTACAAAATCACCTTTATAATGAACTCATCATTACGAATCACATCAAAACATGACAACAGTAGGTACTATTTGACTCGTGCTCCAGCCGTTGCCTACCTTGCTAACTGGCAACGCAGAGGTGGGCACTACACCATGCCACAATTTCTGCTTCTGACTCAGCATAGCAGGATTTAGATGTTCGAAAAACTATCACTGTTACTTTTCAGCATTAATACTTGTCATGCTTGCTTTATGCCACCGACAATGAACACTATAGTGGCTAAATAGCCTCTCTAGAGCTAAACTGACATGGCAAGCAACACTAAATGTTCTACATGTATCCCGATCCACTTGTTACAGGCAGACATAACAGAATGATGCTCTTGGGTGGAGCATCATGTGATACACAGCTTCTTGCCACTGTGAACTGCCCTGTCACCCTGCTTCTCGTGTGCACACTACTATAATGGGTCAACGGACTTAAAATATGATGAAGTGTAGTTCCACATCAGTTGGAAACAGAATAAAAATGTGAGATTACCACACGTCAGAGGATTGCTGGCACTCTTCAGGACTATTTTATTGCTTTTGCATTTAAGCTCAACTAGGTTCTTTCTCAACCACTCAATAAACGAATGTTCTGTCACTGCCCCTTGCACACCACTTGTAAACTTCAAACACCTGATAAAAACAAATCAGTAAGTTAAACGCCAGTTCCATAATATGCAGAACAGAGAGCCCTTGATGCTACTATGCCTTTAAACAGTCTTTGAAAATTTCCCTATCACAACAACTTGATGAGTAGCAAAAATGCTATAGCTGAATGTGAGCAATATTGAGAGGACAAACTGCTACTCATCGCATAGAAGAGGTGTTGAGTCATAGACAGACACAATGAAAAAGACTGCTAAAATATGAAGCTTTCAGATGAATGAACAGAAAACACACCCACACATTGACACAGCAAAATTTTCATGTGCTGGTCCCCCAGTGCCTAGAGACTGTGACTGTGTGTATGGGTTGTGCTTGTGTGAAAATATGTGTGTGTGTGTGTGTTTTCTATTCTGGGAGGATTTTGTCTGAATATTTAATATTTTAGCAACCTTTTTCATTGTGCCTGTCATGGTTCAACATGCCATCTATGTGGGAAGTAGCACTGTATCCTTTTCACACTGTTGTTATTCCATGTTGGACTTTCCATTGTTTGATACTGTAACGTGACACTGAGGTAATCTAGGTGGCAATTTTATTTTATCAAAAGATGCCACAAGATTTTTGTATTTTTCTAATGTGATGAGAGCAAGTTTATCTTTACAGTGTTTGCAGTAGCAAATGATCTTGAGTTGCTATATGACTTACTAACAACTATTTCAAATTCAACTAGGCCTGAAAAAATATGATGTTTATGAATGTGAAAATTTGTTACTGTTCAAGAAATTGACTTCACTCCAAAGTTAATGAGAAAATTTTAAATGTTTCATTATAAATACAACTTCCATCAAATATCGAACTATATCAATAACCTACTTTATTTTAACATTAACGTTATCTGAAACATTTTACTGCAGAAAAATACAAATCATCTATAATAATGAATGAGAGATTTGAATTTTGAGGAACACATTTCAGTTTTATATGTAAAACTAAACAAAAATGAGCCAAATCTTCCATTATCTTTGTGATCAGACCATTAAAGTGGAAAAGCTACTATGGCACAGCCAAACATTCCCACAACGAAGATAATTTACAGGGCTCCAAAACTGTGGGTAAATGCCAAGCACACTGAAATAATTCACACTCGCTGACAATGCTGACTGAAGTATTAAAGATAACAGCAAAATTACTGTGACATATCATATCATTAACTACTACAAAAGGATAATGACCTACCAGCAAAACTGGTTTATTTTGAGTTCTGAGTTACATAAAGTTAATATGAAGGCAGTTTGGACAGTAAATTCCACTGCAGTCTGGTGCTTGGACGAGTTAAAGCAGCTGAGTGATTTCAGCACAGCTGTGTGACCTGTCTCAGTGTGAGTTTGGCAGTGTCCTGGAACGGTTAATGAACTGTTGTTTGCACTGTAACTGTAACTGAATATCAAAATGGCCCCTACCATTGAAAGACCTATCACCTGTGAATTACGTGCTGTAATCTGTTTTCTGTGTATGAAAAACATGGAATCTGTAGGAATTTAGTGAATGTTGTGCAATATACAGAAAGAATGTTATGAGTAGCAGTTAAATGATTGTTTTGGGAAAGTTGGATCAACATTCACAAAGAAAACAGAAGTGGATGACTGTCCCTCGTAACAAATGAACTTGCTGCGAAGGTTCAGGACAGTATCAGAGAAAATTTTCAGTTACCGAATAAATAATTATCGGGCAAAAGCATTGTTGGTGGCAATAAGAAGGACAATGGCGTCACTGGTGCTGCACATTTTTGCTATTTTGATTGAGATAAGCTCACGCTAAAGCGTTCTTCGACACGTCAGTGTACAACTTGGGACAGAAACAGCTAAGTAAAAAATCTGTGCCATTCACGTGTTTATTTATATGTAAAAGCCAACTTTGGAATTTTCCTTTGTGAGAGACTGTATGTGCAAGATTTGTGCGATGATTTGAAATTCTAGATTAGTGTATGTCACTGTTTTCTTCATTTTGATGTAATCTTTCTTTATTGTATCAATACCCATTTGCACTGTGTGAATTGTGAAATTTTGAACATTTCCGAGTGCAGCAATAACCTCTTACTGTTAGCATCAATTGTCGGCTTGAACTGATTTGTGCTGTTTCAAAATTTTTGAGAACAGTAGGCCTATCTTTGCTTGTAACAATCATTATCTAACCTTATTGTATAATTACAAGAGTAAAAGTTTTTTTAAAGAATTTTCAGATGTTTACAAAACCACATTTTTGTAAGTTACCAGTCTGAGAGTTTTGGGTAACTTATTTCATAGCAAATCAGCATTCATGATTCACAGTTACTGTCAAAGAATAGACCACTAAGAATTGCATTGTATATCAATTCAAATTAATGTGCACTTTTTAGAAATTTCACAAGTTACCATTGTCCTGTGCGTATCTAATTTGCAGTAAATCAGCATTTGCGATTTAGTTGCTGTAGCAGATATTGTATCTAACACGTTGTGTTACAATTAGTTTTTTCTTAAAGAGGTGTACATATTACACATATTTATCATAAATTAACTCTATTTTTGAATTTGCTAATGACTATAATTAATGTCAAAAAATTTCAGGAAACTAGTAATTTTTACCACAGATGTTTCTGTTTCAGGGTGTATAAGTGGACAAGGAAAAAAAATTCCCAGTTTTTTCACGGTTAAAAAATAAACTTTTGCCCTGGTGAAAACACACTTTTCCCGTCTTACGTCACAGTATACTTTCCATAGGGGTCGTAAAACTTATCAATCCTTTACATGGTTAAGGTTTTATACGCTGACGTAGAGCCTCCTGCCACTTTAGGAAACAAACCACAGAAAAAAATGCGTTTTGGAAAGATCTTTGATTTGCAGCAACATGTACGCTGCAAATTTTCATATTACGAAGGTACTGGGTGCACATAAAGTCCAGGAACACTTTCAATTATTTATTGTACAAGAACCAAACATTGTACAGATATCATACATAGCCCATTATGAAGAGAAATCCTGAAAGTTTGTTTTCATGTATATTGCCAAAGGCGTAATCTGGTAAGTTCGTGGGTATCTGAACATGGAGCTGTCGTATCATAAAGTCCAGGAACACTTTCAATTATTTATTGTACAAGAACTAAACATTGTACAGATATCATACATAGGTCATTATGAAGAGACATCCTGAAAGTTTGTTTTCATGTATACTGCCAAAGGCGTAATCTGATAAGTTCGTGGGTATCTGAACATGGAGCTGCCGTATCGATAGAGCGGCCGTGCTACACAAGGGGACAGCTGTTTCATGAAATGGCATCCCCAATCATCAGATCTCACGCCATGTGACTTTTTTCTGTGGGGACACATTAAAGATCTGGACATGATGTTGCAGAGCTCCGGGAGAGAATATGGGAAGCAACTGCCACAGTCGACAATGCCACGCTGGGACGGGTATGGCAAGAATTCGATTACCATATTGACGTCTGCAGGTCACTCATGGTTCTCATATCGAATGTTTGCAAAAAAAATTTTCAGAGGTTCTCTTCAAAATGTGATATGTATGACATCTGTACAATGTTTAGTCCTTGTGCAGTAAATAATTGAAAGTGTTCCTGGACTTTATGTACACCCTGTATATAGTCAATTTCCACCAAACACAGACCGTTAGTTTCCGAAGCATTGAAATTGAGATCACCCTGCACTTTTGTAAACCAATTATAGCTCATGTCACGTGAACTCGCCAGCCGCTAATAGCAGTTTACATGGGGCTCCCACAACCTGATTTCGTAAATCGATCTCCCAATACAGCTCCTGGGTAGTCACATAATCACTTCAAAATCGATTCTGCAAATCCGCTTCTGTTTGCCTGTTTCCAGTTCCGCAATCGATTTTTGCTGCCATGTAAAGCCTGTCAGTATAGAAGCATGCTTGGGCTGTCAGGTTTCATCTTGTTTTTAAAAATTTCTACTAATATTGACGGAGTGGCTTTTTGTACAGTGAAGGATAAGTAGAAATATTACACTGAAGCTGTTTACACCTCGTGTAACTGAAGAGGAAAAGAGATTGTGCTGACTAAATCATAAACTACATCTGCTGTTTTCCACAGGCGCCGTGGTTAACTGGGCTAGCAAATCCGGTTCAGACCTTAACATGTAAACACAACAGCAAAAAACTCTATTTTCGTCTTTCGAAAGATGTGTTGGCATGTAAAAGTAGTGATTTAGAGCACAGGATACGTGAAGTAGTCAGCCTGTAGCAACATCAATGTTAAGTAGTGCGAACACACAAGGAGAAGTTCATGGTTTAAATTAATGTACATACAGTAGCTACAAGAAAAGCTAAAGTTTCACATATAATATGTCTTTTTTGCGGGTGTTAGACTTTGATATATCACACAAATGTGCCAGTAAAATTTTAGGTAATGACGTAAATGTCTTGTCTTCTGGGCTCGAAATTATTCTAAGTGACTAGCCCTCAAAGTGTTAAGCTTTAAATGAAAATCAAACGCTCTGTGATTTAAGAAATTTGAAACACGTTCACACATGAACATAACTCATATTGTATAAAATTAAATGTACTTTGAAAGTAACGTTGTGGCCGGGCGGTTCTAGGCACTTCAGTCCGGAACCACGCTGCTGCTACAGTTGCAGGTTCGAATCCTGCCTCGGACATGGATGTGTGTGATGTCCTCAGGTTAGTTAGGTTTCAGCAGTTCGAAGTCTAGGGGACTGATGACCTCAGACGTTAAGTTCCATAGTGCTCAAAGCCATTTTTTTTTTTTTAAGTAACGCTTTTCAAACGGCAAAGTGCAATATTTTCCGGCGACCTGTTAGATTTCGTTTCAGCAGTTGTCAGAGAGTGCCAGAAAATGGCTTACTGTGGCTGCGAAGCCACAATGACATAGGTAGCCCATGTGTTCGTACGTATCGGCATTAAGAGATCTTATATTACGTCATAAACGAAACAGGACATCAGAGGATACTCCAAGAGCATCGGACTTTTGTAAACCATACTAAAATCCGTAATTCGGCTTAAAGAGCACATTCGTATGTCCAAATTCACAAAGAAGTAGGTCCCAAGCTGATGTTTAACCTTTCAGTGTGGTTTTCAGAATGATTTTCTTGAAGTACCAGTACTATATTCTCATGTTTAGTTCTATGGCATAATGCCATACATCGCAAAAAATAACACTGTGCATTTGAAATTCCGCAAACAGCTGACACTAACCAACAGTGTTTCATATAAATTGGCAGCCTCAGCAGAAAAGGTTAATTAAAGGCAAATTTTTTTAGCAAATCAACAAAAATAACTTCAATGTTCTGCAAGGCAATTAATACCCGACTACCAAAAATCTGGAAATAAAATCAAATCAGAAACTGAGACTAATAACGTATTTTAGCCTTCCATAATTATGTTAATATTTTAATTCTCTCGGCCACAGAAATCCGATTTGTTTTTGAGAGCTGTAAACTAAGAGGAAACAGCAAAATCACTAAACGTAAACACGGTTCACGTGAAGACTACCCCTCATCCCACTATAACTCAGGCTGCTCTGCGCATGCGCGAATCTGACAGCTGGGGTGTGCCAGAGAAATGTTTCCGTGTAGCATTTGGCTGCTTGTTTCTGCTGCTCATACAGCTCGTGTCCAGTCACCTTGGATACAGCTAACAGCCACACTTCAAGTAGCCAGAAGTGTGAGAGGGTACTGCTCATACTCAACTCACCTGCGCATGCACATAAGCCCGCTGGCAACTTCTCAAACAAACCTAATGTTAACAGTTGTGACGTCACGCCCATCGGAAGCAGTTTGTTGTGAATTATTGCAGTCTTCATCCTAAAGCCTTCTACAAATTTTGCTATTGGCAGATGCTTGTGTGTGCGCTGTGTTTTGTTGTCCTTCGCAACTTAAGTTTTATTTTTTCTTCCTCATTTACATTTTATTGCTGCAGTATTATGTTGCAGTAACAGGCTAAAGTAAAATTCTTTGATAGAGTTTCAGTTCTTACCAATCAAAACTACAAAAATTTAACTGAAAACTAAAACAACGAAAAAGTTCCAGAATTCTTTAAAATTCACATGTTTTTCCCGGATTTCTCCCGGATGAAAAAACTCCCGGGTTTCTCCTGGTTGTCCCTCTGTTTAACTCCCTGTTAACAGAAATATCATTTTGTGTATTTGCTTCAATCCTTATATGGAATTAGTAATTTTTTGGTTCAACAAATTAAAAGATAATCAGCAGGCTTAGTTTAAAATTATTTGTTCACTGTCCTGTAATGCACTGCACCAGCCAATACGCAGTCCGACTGTGAATGCTGTTTTCGAAAACAGAATGAGTTGGTTGACATTCGTAACGCAGCTGGAAATCTCATACTGCTGTGTGCAAGCACACGCACACGCGCACGCGCACGTGCACGCGCACGCGCACACGCACACACAAATGATTGCTGCTACACAATTTCAAGTGGGAACTGTTTGATCATTCTCCATACTACCTTGATTTACTGTCCAGTGATGTTCATCTGTTTCTGAAGGTGAACCACAGCCCTGAATTGTGGAAGTTGCACTTCCACCATGACAATAACTACCCGAGACCCTGACCACGACATCAACTATCACTGACCCATCAGCAAGAATTGACCACCTCTCTTGCTCGCTCCCCTGCCCCACCCCAAATCAGTGTTGCTGGTACTACCTCCAGTACTGCTGTACATAACAGTTAAAAGGGGGAGGGATGTAACATCTCACCACCACAGCGATGTGGAGGAAGTCTCTGAGAGTGGCAATGATGATATATGTGGAAGCTGTGACGTGCTTTTGTCAGCCGATCTCCCCAGCCAATGACACCAGTTATTCAGCACATAGGATATGTGATGCAGTCAGCCAACAGCAAGATGTCTTACATAGTGCGAACAAACAAATAGGAAAATTGATGGTTTAAATTAATATACATAGAGTATAGCTACGAGCAAAGTCAAGCCTTCAGATAAAATATTGGTTTCTTTTTCGTGTGTTTCTTTTTAAGATACTCAACAATAAATGTTCCAGTGAAATTTTAAATGACATAAGTAGATGGTCTTCTGTGCCTGAAATTTTTCTAAGCGGTCGGTCCTCAAAATGTTAAGTTTTGAATGAAAGTCAAACGCTCTGTGATTTACAAAATTTATCGCACAGTCTCAAACATAACATAATTCATCTTGCATAAAAGGAAACTGACTTTGAAAGTAGCCCTCCTCAAATCACCAGTCACTATATTTTCCCCCAACCTATTAGAAATAGGTTCGTTGGAGCAGTTGGCGGAGAGTGCCGGAAAACAGCTGTACTTTCCATGTGCAACTATGATGATGTAAGAAGCCCGAGCTTGATATTCATTTGCCTTTTGTCACATTTCTGTTTGGAATTTCATGCATAGTGGGACATGACATGTGCAGCACTGCAGCATGTTGTTCAGAGAGGACATACAGTACAATGTTATTGTACTTGGGGCAATTGTTTTATCATATCTTATCCAGATAAGGGATGCAAAATAAGAAAGCAGTCCTTGGTATGCTGATCATTTCAAAACTAGACTCCACAATTCAAAGTCCTTAATATTTTGCTACTTGGTGACCATAACATAGATTTTTTTTTTTAAATTTGTACTCTGCAATTCCTAATTTCCAATTAGGTTTACATCCGCACAGCACTGCAAAATACTAGTAAGAAGGAATACAAATTTCTAGTTAAAAACAGTTATTTGTATATGCTAGAACTAAGGACAGTAAGTTTTTCATGACTTTTCCAAATAGTATAAAAAATTGACAAGGTTATCTGTAAAGCAGAGACATGGTATAACCAGCAGTTTATATTCTTCTCAAGGAGTAAATAAATATAAAGCCTTGTGGGAAGTTATAATAATAAAACACCGTTGCTGCCACTCTATAACTTACCAAAGAATGGTGTTCTGTTAATTTAAGACATAAACGGCACAAATTAAGAAGTAAATTACACCTAGAGGATGTACCAGGCAAGTGCTGAAACATGTCTTGTGATCGAAAAACATTGTGTCTCACAGAAGGCACGCCTGTAATATTCTGCTAAAGATGGCAATATATTTAAAACAAAGCTTTTTATTCAGTACTAATGACCAAATTTGCCTGCTTAGTCATCTTTGAGTGAACATTTACATATGTTCATAAATGTATAGCATTAGTAGATCTTACAGTATATCATAAAAGAAACAGGACATCAGAATACTCCAACAACATCGGAATTTCATAAACCATACTAAAATGCCTAATTCACCTTAAAGTGCACATTCACATGTTCAGATTCACACTGAATTATTCCCCTACCTGGTATTAAGCTTTTCAGTGCAGTTTTTGGGATGCTAGTATTCTTGGAGTACCAATATACTGTTCAAAAAATTCCAGAACATTCGTAATTCCACGCCAATGGTGTGTTGGAGCGAAATGCAGTTGCCATCCCTGTGTAATGTGTAAATGGTGCAAGTTTCATTGTTGTATGTCTGTTGGTTATTGTTCAGTGCTGTATTGTGTAGAATATTGTGTTGCACAGTTTGTTGAATTTCGAAATGGCAGAGTTAAGAGGAGCAACACATCTGCATTAAATTTTTCATGACACTCAAGAAAACCTTTACAGAGACACACCAAGTGATTCACGAAGCCTACGGTATGAATGCTTAAGCAGTCCTCAGTGTTATGAATGGTTAACACAGTTTAAAAAAGGCTGGACAGAAGTTAAAGATGACCCTCGTACAGAACTCCCTTTGATGTCTACCAACGACGCTCAAGTAAGGAACGTCAATGAAATTTTGTGTGCCACTCGAAGACTGACTATCCAAGAGACTGGAGAAGAATGCAATATTTCAGTCAAATCATGTCATTAAATCCTGACACAGCATCTTGGAGTGCATCGTGTTACTAACAACTATGTACCACAGCCCATGAGTCACGACCAGAAAGACCTTTGCCTCACAATCTGTGAAGAGCTTTTGGATCACACAAATGAGAACGAGATGTTCCTTAAGAGAATCATCACTGGTGATGAGATGTGTGTCCACGGTTATGATGTTGACACCAAGGTTCAATCTTCACAATGGGGCAGGAAAGGTTCACCAAGACCAAAGAAAGCTGTCTGATCAGGTCAAACATCAAAGATATGTGATAGATTTCTTTGACTTTGAAGGATTAGCTCATCATGAATTCATCCCACAGGGACAAAGTTTTGTGAGAAGGAAGTGGCCTGAAATGTGGCGAGACAATTCATGGCTCTTGCATCATGATTACGCACCCAGACATTCATTCCTGTTGGTATGTGACTACTGCACAAAAATCGAAATTACTGTGTTGCCTCATCCTCTGTACTCTCCAGATCTGGCTCCTGCAGACATTTTTATATTTTGAAAGTTGAAAACCCTGTTGAGACGATGAAGATTTGTGACGATAGAAAAGGTAAAAGAAAATTTGCAGACAGCACTTCGCAAAATCCATCAAGAGGTGTACCAAGACTGCTTTTGCAGGTGGAAAAGGTGTTGGTAGAGGTGTATCAGTTGTGGAGGAGAGTATTTCGAAGGAGACCATGCACAATAAGTAAAAGGAATGGCAGAAAAATTTTGTGGGCAAAGTTTCGGAATTTTTTGAACAGACATCGTATTATCTCTCATGGTTGGTTCTGTATTATGGCATTATGATATATGTGCCAAAGATGAAACAGTCCACTTGAAATTCAATAAACAGTGGAAACCGCCCAGCAGTGTGGAATAAAACATTTTGTTTCACAGAAATTGGCTGCCTCTGCAGAAAAGATTAATAAAAGCCAAATTTCTTTAGCAAACCAACAAATAAGTTCATTATTCTGCAACATGATTAATGCTCAATTGGCAATGATGTTGAAATAAAATAAATTCAGAAAATTGATACTAATAACATATTTTAGTTTTCCATAAGTATGTGAATGTATTTTAATTTAGTTGATAGCTCCCAGTCACATAAAGCCATTTCGTTTTTGTTTGACACGAGAATTGCATACAAAGACATAACAGCAAAAACACGAAATGTAAACACAGGTCACATGGAGACTACAACCTCACTACAACTCAGAATGCTTTGCGCATGCACTTATCTGGCAGCTTGGGCAGGCTAGAAAAATTTTCCCAGCTAGCATCTGGCTGCTTGCTGCTACTGGCCACACAGCTAACAACCACACTTCAAGTAGCTCATACGCGATTTCAGCTCTGTGCATGTGCGCAAGCCCACTGGCAACTGATCAAACAAAACTAATGCAAACAGTTGTGAAGTCACGCTAGTCGAAAGCAGTTTGTTGTTACTAAGTATTGCATAGTTTCCATGCTAAAGCCTTTGACACATTTTGCTATTGACAGATGCTAGTGTGTGCTCTGTGTTTTGTTGCAAATGGTGCATTTTCTTTGCAATTCGAGTTTAATTTTGATGTTTTTTTCTTGTTTGTGTTTTATTCGTGCTGTATTATTCTGCAGTTGCAGGCTAAAGTAAAATTCTTTGTTAGAGTATCAATTATCAGTAATTTAACTGGAAACTAAAACAATGAAAATTCCAAGAATTCTAGTCACCTCCATCATCTACACAAAAATCTCACTGTTGTTTCAATTTTTGGAAGCACTCCTGGAAGTCCACAGGGTGAAGGGTGCTCAGGACCCGTTGCGATTCTACTTGGACATCCTCAATCGAGTCAAAATGTCACCCTTTCAATGTGATTGTCATCTTCAGTAACAGGTAGAAGTTGCACAGGGACTCCACATAAATAATTTAAATAACAACACCATGTTTATAAGGAAAGAGCACTGGAAAGCCACATGGAAAAGATGATCAATTGTTCAGATTTCAGAGGAAGTTCTTCACACACACACACACACACACACACACACACACACACACACACAGACAGACAGAGAGAGAGAGAGAGAGAGAGAGAGAGAGAGAGAGATCATCATCATTAGTCCTACCCATCAATACAGAACCAATACTGAAAATCTACCACATAAGGCAAGGCATTTTTAATTTCTTATTGGTTTTACTGCTAACTCTATTCACAACACATTTCAAAGATAGTATCCCCATAAACCATTGAATGTGCCTGCACAATTATATCATTTTATGACACATAGTTCAGGAGACAGGACGTCATAAACACTGAGATGCTAGAAAAAAACTACATTCTCCTAAAACAGAGCCCAAATTACCCAGACTACATACAATGGTTGATAATGAAAACACTTAGTAATTTCCGACAAACTTTAAACATAATTTCAAACCTTTTCTAAACATTTTCTCAATTATATGTGTAACATCAAATATTTAAAGCCTCAACTCATTTGGAAAGTGATCAGAAGTTTGACGTTGTTGTATCCAGGGGAGTTCAATTCTTTTAAGAATTGAGCATTTACTGATTACTTACTATCTGGAAAGAAGCGCTATGAGGTTAAGAACCACCCACCTCTCAAAAGAGGAAGGGGCTGCAATGAAAAGGAGGCAACCCTGAAGCAAGCACACTCAAGAACATGTGGACCAATTTCAACCAATTCTATTAGGTACGTGACTTATTATTTGCACAAAAATACTATAGCAGTAAGCATCTCCACCACCACTATGGGTGGGGGTGTTGATGAGAAAGGGTGACAAGGAAATTCTCAAAAATTACCTGTTAATATTTGTTTCCTGTATTTCCTTTACTTGGAATACTTTTAAAGGTATAGAGCGTTTTTTTTTTTTTTTTTTTTTTTTTTTTTGTGCATCAATCGGGTCATGAGAATGAGCACTGTCATGAGCCAATTATTTTGTAAACAGGTTTTGGGACCTAAGATCTAGACACAAGGCTGAATACCACACACAGATTTAAAATCCTCTCTGGAGTCTTGTGTTGTTAAACAGCAGAGCATCTGACATATTCAACACACATACATACTGAGTGATCAAAAAGTCAGTATAAATTTGAAAACTTAAAATATCACAGTACAATGTAGATAGAGAGGTCAAAATTAACACAGTTGCTTGGGATGACATGGGGGTTTTACTAGGGGAAAAAAAAAAAAAAAAAAAAAAAAAAAAAAAAAAAAAAAAAAAAAAAAAAAAAAAAAAAACCGTATTGCTAGGCACGTGAAAGATCTCTTGCGCGAGTTGTTTGGTGATGATCGTGTACTCAGCCGCCACTTTCGTCATGCTTGGCCTCCCAGGTCCCCAGACCTCAGTCCGTGCAATTACTGGCTTTGGGGTTACCTGAAGTCGCAAGTGTATCGTGATCGACCGACATCTCTAGGGATGCTGAAAGATAACATCCGACGCCAATGTCTCACCATAACTCCGGACATGCTTTACAGTGCTGTTCACAACATTATTCCTCAACTACAGCTATTGTTGAGGAATGATGGTGGACATATTGAGCATTTCCTGTAAAGAACATCATCTTTGCTTTGTCTTACTTTGTTATGCTAATTATTGCTATTCTGATCAAATGAAGTGCCATCTGTCAGACATTTTTTGAACGTTTGAATTTTTTTGGTTGTAATAAAACCCCATGTCATTCCAAGCATGTGTGTCAATTTGTACCTCTCTATCTAATTTATTCAGTTTTCAAATTTATACTGACTTTTTGATCACCCGGTACTTTCAACATCTCCTCCTAGGCCCCTGGATTCAGTCAAACTTGGTACATACATTGCTTACTATCTTGAAGAAATACTACGGGGGTAAAAACCACCAACATCTCATTGGGTGGGGTGTTGGACAGACAAGGGGGGGAAGGTGGACACTAAGAGGGGGATGAGGAGATGGACAGAGAGAGGAGAGAGGAGAGGAGAGGAGAGGAGAGGAGAGGAGAGGAGAGGAGGTGATGGACTAATACAAGACTGGAATAAATAAATACCTCACCAATGTCAAGTTTCTCGGCTAGTATATTTTAAAGATGTGGGTACATATGTTCCACATCTCCTCCTTAATCTCTAAGAATGATTTCACACAAATGCGGTACACGTATCACACTGACAGCATTGTAATTCTGTCAGAGACAGCAAAAGACCTGGAAGGGCAGTTGAACGGAATAAACAGTGTCTTGAAAAGAGCATATAAAATGTACATCAACAAAAGCAAAACAAGGATAATGGAATGTAGTTGAATTAAATAGAGTGATGCTGAGGGAATTAGATTAGGAAAAGAGACACTTAAGGTAGTAACAGAGTTTTGTTATTTGGGGAGCAAAATAACTGATAATGGTCGAAGTAGAGAGGACATAAAATGAAGACTGACAATGGCAAGGAAAGCATTTCTGAAGAAGAGAAATTTGTTAACATCAAGTATAGATTTAAGTGTCAGGAAGTCTTTTCTGAAAGTATTTGTATGGAGTGTAGCCATGTATGCCAGTGAAATATGGATGATAAATAGTTTAGACAAGAAGAGAATAAAAGCTTTCGAAATGTGGTGCTACAGAAGAATGCTGAAAATTAGATGGGTAGATCATGTATCTAATGAGGAGGTACTGAATAGAATTGGGGAAAAGAAGAATTTGTGGCAAAACTTGACTAGAAGAAGGGACCGATTGGTAGGACACATTCTGGGGCATCAAGGGATCATCAATTTAGTAGTGGAGGGAAGCATGGAGGGTAAAAATCGTAGAGGGAGACCAAGACATGAATACACTAAACAGATTCAGAGGGATGTAGGCGGCAGTAGTTACTCTGAGGTGAGAAAGCCTGCACAGGATAGAGTAGCACGGAGAGCTGCATCAAGTCAGTTTCTGGACTGAAGAGAACGAGAACAAGAACAACATCGCTTACTGTCTGGAAAGGTGGATAAGAACCACCTACCTCTCAAAGGAGTGGAGATAGGTTTGAAAATGAGATGTTGTACGAGTTGGACAGAGTGAGGTGGGAGAAATTTGACAGACAGAGTGGGAGTACGAGACAAACAGAGTAAGTGGATAGGGAGATGGGAGGGGGGGGGGGGGAGAGGAGATGGACAGAGAGATAGGGGAGGAAGGGATGGACAGAGAGAGGGAGGACGAGGAAGATATGAAGAAGTGGGCAGAAGGGATGGTCAGAGGGAGATGGGGAGGGGGGGCGGGGGAGGAAAGTGTAGGAGGCAGGTGGAAGACAGAAAGGGTTTGTGGGCAAATGGGAAAGAAAGAAGGTGTGAAGAGGCAGGTGAGAGAGGGAGAAGGTGTAAAAAGGCAGACAGAAGTGGAAGGGGGTATGGGGATGGAAGGTGGAACATGAACTGGTTGTGAGAAGGCAGGTGGAAGAAGGACAGATTGTCAGAAGGCAGGTGGAAGAAGTAAAGGTTGTGACGAGGCAGGTGGAATAAGGACAGGATATGAGGAGGCAGCAGATGGAGGAAGGACATCGTGTGATGACGCAGCTGGAAGAGGGGAGAGAGAAATACAAGGGGAAAGGTTTTACAGGGGAAAGATTTAAATTTTTCCCTATTATTTTGATAAAACTATAGCTAACATCTACTATCGTGTTTTTGGGAGGGGGTTAGCATGCAACACATGCCACATATCATCTCATCTCTGAAGCACCAGAAGTAATTTCTAGCAAAATTGACACATGAGGTGTATCCATAAAGTAAGTACCATTTCGTTCGACCACCACCACAGCACTAGTGTTGCAGTTCTGCACATTCACATTCTTCTCGCTGGTTCATTATATCTTTCCATTGACATCATTACAGCTGCATTGTGTTATGTTTACATTTCTTAGTGATCGTTCAAAATGTTTAAACCAGTGTCTGAAGCGTATTTTGTGATACAGATTTTGAACACAGAGAATGTTAAGCCAGATGAAGTTCATCATGAACTTGTAGAGATTTATGACAAAAATGTAATGACTGATGAAACGTTGAGAAAGTGGGTGAGACAATTCAATACTGGACAAATCAATGTTCAAGATGAAGAATGTTGTCAATGATGGTTTGGTTGAGAAAGTGAATAAGAAAATTCCTTAGAACAGACAGTTCACAATAACAATGCTTTGCTATTAAGTTTTTGCATGAGAATGTCACAAATCGCTTAAATTTTCACAAATTGTGTTCCCGCTGGATTCTGAAAATGCGTATGGACATCCACAAAATGAAGTGCCTTGAGATTTCTTATCTGATACAGTGATGAGGGAGATGAATTCTTAAACAGAATTTGACCAGTGATACAACTTGGGTTTGTTATGTCACTTCAGAATCAAAACAACAGTTGATGGAGTGGAGGCACTCACAATCCCCCAAAAACCAATTCGAAACAATGCTGTAAGCACAAAAAACATTTGCACTGTGTTCCTTCCTAGATTTGAAACCATCAATGCAGTACAATAATGTGAAACACTGAGAAACAAATGGTGTGGAATTCTCAGACAAGATATTTTGTTACTTCACGACAACACACATCCCCATTTTGCTGGTGTCACTCAAAACCCGATTCACAACTTGTTCTTGAACTTGAAGTGTGATTTTGGAGGAAACTGGCTTTTGCAGTGATGATGATGATGCAAAAAAATCATGTTCAGCAGTAGTAGTCTTCACTGATGGTATCTTTCTATGAGGAGTGCATAGAAAAGTTGGTTTACTACTAAAAAAAAGTCTGAACAGTGGTGGCGACTATGTAGAAAAATAGCTTAAGAAATGCTCTCTCTTTCTTAAAATAAATTTTGGTTAAAAAAATTTTTTTTATGAGTTCTTTCTCTAAATGATACTTACTTTCTGGACATGCCTCATATATCGCTTGCAGCCTGGGGGGGGGGGGGGGGGGGGGGGAAGCCTGTTGTGCCAGTTGGACCCCCACAGCCATACAGAGTGGGGGGAAGAGGGGTGGAGTGACACAAAGCAATTTCAGGATTACAGATCATGCCACTTGAATGAATACCACAGCTAAATTTTACATCTTCCCTGCAGCACAGATTCAGACAAAAACAAGTGCACACCAGTCCTTCCCATGAGATTTCACTTGTGTACACATTCGCCACATACATTGTACAAATCTCCTCCACCCCCTCTCTGTATCCACTTCTGCACCTCTTCCTCCCTACCAATCCTCTTTCTGCCTCATCCTCACATCTGTCCATATCCTTTTCCTCACTCTTTCTGTCTCTCTATCTCCTCCTTCCTCCTCTCTTGGTTCACCACCTCTGCCCTCTCTTTCTCTGAGCACATTGTCCTCCCCCACCCTCTGTCCATATTCTCCTCCTCCTTTCCGTCCATTCGTTTCTCTATTCATCTCAACATCCCCCCCAACCCCATGATGTATCTGCATGTGTAGCCCCTGGAAAACCGATCTGTACAGCAGACTGAAACTACTCTCACAATATGCCTGTCATGCAGGGCAGCCAAAAAATTCCAGACTGGAAAACTGTTTCGTGCCCTTCATGTGTAGCTGCCCTGCATAGCAAGTCAATAAGATAGGCCTCTACTACTCCCACACAACATGCCTATTGTGTAGAGCAGTCTACATGTCAGGGATTTAAAGTGTCCCTCCCCCCCCCCCCCCGATCTTCTCTATTATTATACTAGTCTTTTCTCCATAGCTTGGCCCGCATATGTGTTCGATGTGAATGTTGCACACATCTCCTCCCCCTTCTCTCTGGCCACCTCTTTCTTTCCCTGTCTTTCTGTCCATCTTGTCTTCCCCCACCTCTATCTGTAGATCTCCTCCTCTGCCATCTCTTTGTCCATCCTCACCTCTCCTCTCCCCAATTGTCTGTCACTTTCCTTCTGCTTCCACTCTCCCTGTCTGTCCATCACCTCCTGTCCCCTCTCCCTATCCTTACCACATCTCTGATCATCTCTTCCACTCCTGTCTCTATGCCCAACTCCTCCTGCTCGCACTCTCCCTTTCTGTCAATCATCTCCTGCCTATCCTCTCTTATCCTCACCGGATGTGTGCCCATCTCTTCCACCCCATCTCAATGTCTATCTGCCCCTCCACGCCTATGTCCTCCTACTCCCACTCTCTCTATCTGCCCATCATCTTCCGCCCAGTCTCTACCTATCCACCTTGCATGTGTGTCCATCCCTCCCGTCCTCCCTCAAAGTCCATCTGCCAGTCCACTGCCTATGTACTCCTTCCCACACCTCCATATGTCCATTTCTCCTGTCTCTGTTCCCACCCCCTCATCCCCCCTCTCCCTGTCCATCCCTCCAGCTCCCTCTCCCCCTAACTGTCTCCTCCTGCCCCCACTCTCTATCCATCTTCTCTTGGTCCCCCCTTCTGTCCAACCACTCCCCTACCCATCTCAACCATCACCAAGCTGCAGCCATCCACTCCTGTAGCCCCTGCAAAACACGTCAAAGCAGGTCGATACTACTCTGACAACACGCCTGTCGTACTGGGCAGGGGCTTCAGTACTGTTTTTTGTTCTTAATGTGTTGGCTGCCCTGCAAAACAGGTCAATACTGCTCCTCCACAACACACGTGGCATGTGGGAAGCCTACACGGCAGGGGCTAAAAAATCATCTTTGTCGGTACCTCTCCTCCTATGGGAACACGCTGTTCTAACACACACACAGTGCTTAAATTCATTGGTTTGCTGTCTGTGTACCAAATTTGGTTGAAACTGATGTAGAGATTTGGGAGGAGATGCTGGACATGGATACACACTTGATACTTTTTATAAAAGAGAAAGTTTGTGATGAAGCAAACTGGGATCTCTCTACTTTCTCTCTTGTTTTGCCATCTGCCCCGTCAAATTCATTTTATCTTCATTTTTGCCTAATTACAATTAACATGCATGAGTATAATCTGCATTTCCATAAAAGAGAAAGTTTGGCCCTCAGTCTTAAGGAATGTAGCACCAAATCTAATTCTGTGCTTAGTTTTGTGTATACAATTAATTTCCTAATTTATTTTGACCATTCCTAGTTAATATCTTTTGCTACAGATCATTATAGGGAGATATCAGTAATTGTTACATGACTTAGATACTATCGTTGACTTATAAACAAATATAAATTCTGTACTAATTATAAATATCTGGAAGAAGAAGTACTAGGATACTTAAAGTATTTATTTGGCTCTATTCAAAAACATATTAGCAAAGCCCGCTCTTAATTAATACCAAAATAATTACCTGCTTTGTGTAAAATATTGTTTGTGTAACTATATCTGTTAATTACATTATTTAAACCAATATGTGGCAGAAGGAACTGTTAAAAAGAAGGAATTTTTTGATGTATTTCGATAATTGAATGAGTTGTTTTAATTGTAATTTCTGTAACTTAAACATCGAACAATGTATAGTTTCAGTGCCTATTATTGTGAAGATATATAAAGGACCAATTTTTGGTCCTGAGACAGTTAGTCTATGGCCGATCTTCAGATGTGAAACATGTATTGGTTAGATTAACAACAATGCATCAACTTAACAGTGGAGTAAGTGTAACAAAAATAGGCTGTTTGTTAGAACAATTGATGACAATGTCTGTTTAAAAATAGTGTCACATGTACCATATTATTCTGCAAGAACTTTACATTTATGTGATTACTCTGCTATTCACAATTAAGTGCCTGGCAGAGGGTTCAATGAATCACCTTCAAGCTGTCTCTCAACCGTTCAACTCCTGGACAGCGAGCGGGAGAAACGAGCACTTAAATTTTTCTGTGCGAGCCCTGATTTCTCTTATTTTATAGTGATGATCATTTCTCCCTATGTAGGTGGGTGCCAACAGAATGTTTTTGCAATCGGAGGAGAAAACTGATTCCTCTTATTTTATCGTGATGATCATTTCTCCCTATGTAGGTGGGTGCCAACAGAATGTTTTTGCAATCAGAGGAGAAAACTGGTGATTGAAATTTCATGAGGAAATCCAATCACAATGAAAAACGCCAGTAAGACGATCCAATTAATAGTTTAGTCCGATTGTCAAGAATAACCTCTACCCATAGTATTTCGCAGGAACTATCTACTCCAATTTCACTACAAGGCAAACTACTTCTGACAACAATACATACTCCACCACCACCTGTATTTAATCTATCCTTTCTGAACACTGTAAGATCGTTTGAAAAAATTTCGGCTGAATTTATTTCTTTAGCCAGTTTTCTGTACCTATAACTGCTTAAGCTTCAGAGCTTTCTATTAGGGCTTGGAGCTCTGTTTCTCTCCCAACACAGCTACGACAATTTACAACTAAAATGCTGATTGTTTCTACAACTATCTTACTATGTTTTACCTGCCCCTTTTAGACGGATGTCCTTTCTGTGGTTTCCTGGGACCCTCTAACCTAAAAAACTGCCCAGTCCCTTCCACGCAGGCCTCACTGCCCTTGTAGCCATCTCCTGTGTTTAGAGGATGCCTGACCTTTTAAGTGGAACCCAGAAACCCACCACCTGATTGCACAAGTCAAGAAATCTGCAGCCTACACAGTCACAGAACTGCCTGAGCCTCTGATTCAGATGCTCCACTCAGCTCTGCACCAAGGGACCGCAGTCGGTTCTATCAACGATGCTGCAGATGGTGAGCTCCGCCTTAATCTCAGAAGCAACACGCAGTCTTTACCATTTCCACTAGCCACCCAAAACCAGAGAGAATCTCTTCCGATCCAAAGCGACACACGTCATTGGTACTGACACGGGCCACCACCTGCAGTTGGCTGCACCCTGTACTTTTCATGGCATCCGAAAGCACCCTTTCCACATCCGGAATGATTGCCCCTCGGTACGCACAATGGCTTTGTTCCCTTCCTCGGCAGCCATGTTCCTAAGGGGCCCCATTACATGCCTAACATTGGAGCTTGCAACCACCAGCAAACCCACCCTCTGTGAATGCCCAAACCCTGTGGGCCGAAAAGCTACTTCTGGAACAGGGTGGACGACTGCATCTGGTTCAGAGACTTCGTCAGCCACAGATAACGCCCAAAACCTGTTCATCAAACGAACCAGGGAGGCCCTACGATCGGCCCCACAGAAAGTCTTTCACTGCCTGCCAGACTTTTGAATGATCTCCCACTCGACTGCAGGTAAGGGGTCAACCTCAGCACAGGCAGTACTCAGGGCGGGCACAGCAGTGTATCGATCGGGGGACACGTGCGTCGTGCGCAATGTCCCTTGCATCCCCGCGTCCAACCCTCCACAGTGATGACCCTTGGCAGCAGCCTCAAGCTGTGTAATGTAAGCCAACACTGCCTAGAGCTGTGAGCGAAGGGTCACAAACTCAGCTCGCATTTGTACACAGCAATCACAGTGCCTATCCATTTCTGAACTCGCTCCTGTTTGAAACTCATAAAGATATGTAATAAACAAATGGTGTACTTGCCTTATTAGCAGCAGGAGCTCGCGGTGCTCTCTCACTGACAGTGTAACTGAAAATGCACATGTATATGTACATGTAAATTTAAACTGTGTGGTTAGGTTTTCTACTGCTCATAGATGTTCAATAGCAAACTATTGTAGCAGTATGCTGATGTTGCCTGCAACCTATTAATGAGGCTTATCAACATTTACCAACAGTGAACTGCCAATATATTTGTGTAAGATTGGGGGAGTTGTCAACAGTGAAAGTAAAGAACTGTGAAACGCAATTGTGCAACTGTCAGCTACATCATTTACAGTAGTTAATGTTGAAATTCCACCCCCTCATTTTTCAGCTAGTATAACAATGCAGTACATTGACATCAAGGACTATCACCGAAGAAATAAAGCAGGCGAACGTCACAAGTTCTGTTGTTCCAAAGTAGCAACCTGGATGTCTGAAGTGGAACTTTGGCCAAAAGCTACGATTTTTTGACTTCACTACATGCTTGTCCACTGCTCATAGCCTCTCCTACTTGGTGAGTAATGTTTGGCATCATGTACGTATTACATTCCACAAAAGAAAGGAAGGTTGGGGCTTAACTTTCCACGGGCAACAAAAACACAAAAGAAAGTCAATAACGTCCGTTTTGAAGAGCTACCATAGAATTCAGTTTAATGATTGCAAGGAAGCTAAATATGGTTGTCAGAATTAAAATAAGACTGCATGGTCAATAGGTTCTTTTGTAAAGGTAATTTCTTTTTCTTCTTTTTCCTTACAAAGAATATTAGTTCAGATATTTTGCACAAATTATATATTCACCTTATTTTCAGCCAGTGCTGTGACCCGGTAAACAACAGTAATACTACAAATGCATGACATTGCATGCTACACTACTTACGTAGGATATTGAGCATTGCATTGGTAAATGTACTGAGGGATCAATTTGACGTCATCTGAGAGCGCTGTTTCAAATTTTCTCGTAATATCTGGTCTTGCCTTTTCAATTAGCCACTGACCTGAAATGATTATTAATTCTTATTGCAAAATCAAACTGAGAGCTATAACTCCATTATATTTACACAGTGGCATTTAAATTTAAAACAGTTAAACAACCATGTATCTACCAATACTCATCACTGGACCTGTATCTGAAATCAGATATTTCTCATAAAAGTGCAAACAAAACAAGCTATTTTATCACAATATTGTGCTAATGATGTTTGTATCCATTCACTTGACCAAGAATTAGTTTTGCAAACAGTTATCTTCTTACTCAGAGAGCTATTCAATATGATGAGCTTAATATATAGTGTTCAAACAAATTTTAACATCTTTAATACCAGATGGTGTATTCTAATTCTGAAATTTCATAACACTTGAGAATGTAAGCCCCTGCTAGTTATTTATAGCATAGTCCATGGATCATGGCTGCAACCTCTCATTATGATGTGGAGAGAATCTAAGAAGTATAGCGATACGACACCAGTTTACATATTAGTCTTTTATGTAAACCTTAAAATACATTTATAACAACAAAAACCATCAATTATTGATGAAATTATTTAATTGGATAATTAAAACATATACTCATCATGCGTCAGCAGAGCGCACACATAAAAGACTATTGTAATTGGCAAGCTTTCGGAGCCAGTGGCTCCTTCTTCAGGCAGAAGGGTTGAAGGGGAAGGGGAAGGTAGAAGGGTGAAGGGTGAAGAAAAGGACTGGGGAGGCTGCGAAAAAGGGGTAGATTTTGGGAAAGTCACCCAGAACTGCGGGTCAGGGGAGACTTATCATATGGGATGAGAAGGAAAGACTGATTGTTGGGGACTCTTTCTAGATCTCGCCAATCTTTTTCCTTCACTCTTCTTCCTTCCCCTTCCCCTTCAACTCTTCTCCCTGATGATGGAGGCACTGGCTCCGAAAGCTTGCCAGTCACAACAGTCTTTGATGTGTGTGTACTGCTGCCACTTAAAATATGAGAGTCATCCACAAAGTAAGTTCCGTTTCTATTTCTATCTGTGGCAGCGCTACGATCGCAGTTCCGAGCATGCGCGGCAGTTACTCCGACTCAAGGAGAAGACATGTGCGCCATTTCCAGATCGCTGCTGCCAATGTGTGCTTTGTGGTGCTTCTTTATAATGTCAGCCGTAATTGAAAATGTCGCCGCGTGTGAAATCAGATTTGTGATTCGTTTCCTAAATGCAGAGAAAGTTAAACCAAAGGAAATGCATCGGCAAATCTGCGAGGTTTTCAGACAAAATGCTATGAGTGATTCAGTGGTTAGAAGATGGGTCAGACTGTTCAAAGAAGTACGTGATCAAGTGCACGAAGAAGAACAAAGTGGACGCTCCTCTGTGGTTACTGATGAACTGGCTCACACAATTGAAGAGAAGATTAAGCACAACCGTAAGTTTACACTTAGTGCCTTTGCTATGGAAGTTCTGCAAATCTCATGATCACTAATTCATGAAATTGTTACTGAAATTTCAAAACCTTAGCTCACATTGGGTACCCAAAATTCTTACTGAACAACACAATAAACAACGTATGGGCAGTGCACTTCAGGTTTTGACACGCTACAATGAAGAAGGTGGTGGTTTTCTTTATCAGATAGTCACGGGGGATGAAATTTGGGTATCGTATGACACCTCTGAAACAAAACTGCAATCAATGGAATGGAGGCACACTTCATCCCCAACGAAGGTTAAGCCTAAGCAAATCTTGACACCTCGAAAAGTCATGTGCACCATTTTTTGGGACAGAAAAGGCATTTTGGTCACTGATTTCTTACCATGGGGCCAAATGATCAATGCACATGGTTACTGCAAAACCATTAAGAAATTGCGCCATGCAATACAGAACAAGCACCGAGCATTACTGTCAAAAGGTGGTGTTTTTTTACATGATAATGCCCAACTTCACATGGCGAATGTGACCAAACAACTCTTACAGCAGGGACGGCCACGGTGTGCCAAACTGCACGCGTGTACAGATGTGCTGCATGCATGCCGTCCAGGGCTCGGTCCGCCTCGCCACTACTCGGCTTTCCTCGGTCTTTCGCGGCACTGCTCAGTACGGCGCGACATTAGACTAGCTGTGCGATGCGACATCTTTTCATCCGGCATAGGGTGCATTAGTTGATTCGTAGTGGCAGCCATGTTTATTCCTCGCTATTTGTTAGCGATTTGTAGGAAGCTTATAAGTACTGTACAGTGGTTGTTGCAATGGAACACACGCTCACAAAGAGGTGGCGTAGTGACACGTCCTGAGCCTTCAGAGCTGAATGGGAATTGCAATATTTTTTTTCGAAGAGAAGAATGAAAATTCTCAATGTCTATTATGCAGTCACATACTCGCCGGGCACCGCAAATTTGCAATAGAACAGCATTATAACACCACACACAAAGAACTTAATGATTTAGTTGGGTTGATAGATCAAACAAGTTGGCAGAATTAAGAAGACGTAGTGTTATGCAGCGAGACGGACCGAATGCGAGTACCACTTACAAATCTTTGTGTTTCTGATGTTTGTATTTGTACATATTTGCCGTTAGAATTCGAATTTAGAGTTCACTCAATTTTTGTTTCCTTTTTTTAGCCTGCAACCGAACGTAGCGACCTATCTTTAAGAGCAAGCTACAAAATAGCACTCAAAATTGCAAGAGCGAATAAGCCTTTCAGTGATGGTGATTTCATCAAGGAGTGTATTGTTGAGGCGGCAGAACTCTTGACGCCACTGGAAGTAAAGAAGTTTAGTGAAATTAGTCTTTCCAGACAGACAATAGCTCGCCGCATAGCTGGTACAGCAGCGGATGTCTACAGGTGGTTAATCGATAGTGCCTGCAAGTTTATTGCACTCTCGATTGCTTTGGATGAGTCGACCGACATTTCGGACACAGCAAAACTAGCGATTTACGTTGGTGGAGTCGACACAAATTTGCACGTGAAGGAAGAACTGTTGGATTTAGTACCAATGAAACACACAACGAGGGGTACCGACTTGCTAAAAGCAGTTGAAGAGGCAGTTGAAGCCGTTGGCCTGAATTGGAAAATGTTAGTTTCAGTCACCACAGATGGAGCGCCAGCAATTCATGGTGCTCAAAATGGGCTTGTAGCATTGTTGCGTAAAAAACTAGGACAATCGACAGAAGATTTGTACGGAATTCATTGTTTTGTACACCAAGAAGCTCTTTGTGCTAAGTATGCAAATTTGGAGCACGTGATGAAGTTGGTAGTCACCATAGTACATTTTTTGAAGTCACATGGCTTAGTACACAGTCAGTTTCGACAGTTTCTCATGGAATTGAATGAAGAGTACGGAGATGTTATTTACCACTGGGAAATACATTGGTTAAGTCGAGGATCATGCCTCAAAAGATTTTTCAATTTAAGACTCACTATTGTTGAGTTCCTGAAGGAAAAAGGAAAGGCAGAGCCAAAATTAGAAGATCCAAAATGGATTGCAGACCTTGTCTTTTTAGTTGATCTGACTGCACACTTGAACGCTCTCAATAAGACTTTGCAAGGTGAGTAGTAGCTTATTTCTGATCTGATGAAAAAAGTGGATGCATTTAATGATATACTCGAATTGTGGAAGGAACAACTCATGAAAATGAATACCACCCATTGCCCTACGCTCTCTAAAGACAGAGAGAACGCAACTTCTGATGAATTCATTTCTGTGTTGGAGGAACTACAGGCACAATTTTCTAAACGTTTTCAGGACACTGCCAGTCTGCCTCAGCAAACACTGGCCCACAGGTTGCTATAGTACAAGTCAGACTCCAGGCAGCTACAAATGGATACAGCTGCGAGCTGCTCGTCACTCACGCCAATGTGTGGTGGTCAATGGTTCTACTTTGACGAATTATATGACTTGTTCCACTAATAACATTTTCACATTTTCCTTTACTCAGAGACATTGTTCAAACCAAACAGCTCCTCTGGCTCTATATACACTCCTAAGGACTGACTGTGTAACCCATTGCAGGGGTGGTGTGGGTGCTTATGTTTGCTCTGATCTAAAATCAAAGGTAGTAAGTACACTGGATGCAAATGGTGAAAGGGAAGCAGAGTTCTTGTTTCTTTCAAAATAAATGTATCTAATCATAAATCTTTAATTGAAATAATATTTAAACCATCAAAATTGATGCTTTATCATCCTTCCCATCAGCACTGTCCTCACTAGTGCCACAGAATGAGCAGATAATCATTAGGGATGAAACAAATACAGACCTGCAGTTAAAAATCTCATTCTGCAGAGAATTTAAGCAGACTGTTCCACTTCAAATATGTGAGTATCAAACCTCTGGAGATAACCCATCACACACCAAACAGTCACACCTTTATACATATAATTACAAAGATGACATAAAATAATTCACGCTAGTCAGACTTCTGCTCCAGAACTTTCTGCTGACAGTGTTACAGTTTTAATGTACTCAGTGCAGACCACAAGAGGAAAATCTCACACAGTAACCTACAGAGACTTAAAAATATTTAACATCATGCCCTACAAATGACTGTTCAGATATTCCATGACAGGATAAAAGCAATGAGATGGCATTAGATGCTCAAGTCTGAGAATTTAGTCGCAGGCATATTGCATTCTATGAAAAATGTGCCTCTAACGTTCTGTCCACATATAGAGAGTTCACCCACAACTGACAACAGAACTACTCCAAATAATGAATAAATGTTATTCTGCACACAGAAGTTTCAAGCAAAACCCAACTTTTCAACTATATGAAGTTAGCGGCAAAACAAAGTGAAGTGCAGCACACCTTCCACAATCACAGAAGCTAGCCATGCCAGGTCTGTTGTACACAGTGTGATGAATTCTGTAGCACTGCGGAAAATACTGCACACCTTCAGCATAGTAAAAGCAAACTCTGATATTCTTTTTCAAGCCTCTGTTGATTGAGTGAAGGATTTTTTCCCAATAGCAGTCAATTTTCAATTTGTAATAAGTTATCAGCCACAATGTGGCAATTTCTTGCCAAATGCATTTTTCTTAAAACATTTTTCTACATGTCCAGTACAGAAAGTAATCACAAGAATCCCTTCTGGAGCAGTAAATGACAAAGTCATCATGCCTTGTAAGTCCAAAATGTTTCAAGACTTGATTAATAAAAAACAGAAACGTTAAGACGGTGGTTTCAATGCTTAAGCTGTTTACGCAGTCTCTTCACACATGAGTAAACACACAGAACATTCATACAACCAAGTGAAACTAACAAAAACGTCCTTCTTTACGAGGTTATTCAACTTCTGTGTCACAATCACCTTCTTTGGTCTCAGTGAACTGTCAGAGGCCCATTCTGAACTTTCTTGTTTTTGGTACATTCATATTTTAACACCAAGTCTCAAAACCCATTATGACTTTTTTGCAGGAAAGAACTGTCTGCATTTTGCATTTCAATCAAGCCGCAGTAGATGTCCATGTGTCGCTGTTTTTGTTCAGGTGACACGGTGTGCAGGACAAACTTTGCACACACTTTTCTCTTCATCAAAACATTCTGGAGACTATACTGAATACTTGATTTTGACATGTTCAGTTCATTGTTCCATTGCAATACAACAACACTGATGCACTATAGCTGCAAGTCCACTACTTAACATTTCTTGCTCACAACGGATTGGTTGAATGTGCATTTGTTGTTTACAGTTGCTAGTTCAAACTGTCACAGTAGTTACTGCACCCACATTGTTTAGCCATCAGGAATAAAACCAATATCAGCACTTTTTGGATGGACAGTGTAGGTATGATTACAAACATTGTCGATACTATTATTGCAGCCCTCACAGACATCTTCAATCTTTCTCTTGTTAGTCATACACACTCTACTAAGTGGAACCACAGCTTAATTCAACCAGTATTTGCAAATAACCCAAAATCAAAAAGTGATTATAAGTCAATCAGCATACTACCTGCAGTATCTAAAATCTCGGAGTACAGTGTTCATAAACAGGTGACGCATTATCTCAAATCTCATAAAATCCATGATAAATCCTATCAGGATCAATTAGAGGGCCCAAACCAGATGAAGTGGTAGTTCCCCACATGGGGTGGTGTCCAGAAGTCCCCAAGCAGGAAAAAAGGTGGGTTAGGTGACGTGGGTGGGGAGCGGAGGGGTGGGGGGGAGGAGGGGGTGTTTGATCAATGTGGTCAAGTCAACATAGCTAAATGGCTTGCCTGGAGGAAGATAACGTAGCAAATGGTAATCACTGAGGTTGACTAGGTACAAAGAGGAACTAGTTCACTCACAACATCTGTATGAACCGAAGTGCAGATCTCTCCAGATGTCCTCCTGGGACCAGCACAGTTCTGATCACATGCACAAAAACCACAGAACATTGGAAAGTGGTTACTAGTGAAGTAGGTTTCTTGGAGAACAAAGAAAACTGAAGAAGAAGAGGAAATACGGTGTTGCAATTCCTGCAGATGACAGCAGCACCCATTACAATTCCACTGAATGATCACGCGACTGGTGACCCCGGTTAGGCGAGAAGAACCCCGGAGGACCGGTCATGCCACAGCATCACAGCCTGTCATCAGTGAGGATGGAAACACATCCGCATACATCGGTTCAGGAGCCGAATGTGTAGGGAGATCTGGCACTTCCGGGGACAATAGAGGAGCATTGTCCTGATTCTCATCCTTCTTCTTCTTTTCCTTCGTAACCTTTGGTGCGCACGATTCATTCAAGGGTCTATCAGCATTGAGCATGGGGACAGTTGAAGAGCAGACAGCTCTGGGACCCAAAGGCCATGGCTCGTTCAGCCACTGTTTGGTGTCAGGCCTTCAGTATAGATGTTGAAAGAACAGAGAGATTCGGAGAAGGATCCCTGTCACTGGTAGATGTCGAAGAAAGAGAGTGCTTTCTGACTAGATGTGTGAAGTGGTTCCTGAAGAAGGTACCGCAGGAACTGTGGGAGAGGTGGGTGCGGAGCATCTAGTTTGGGAAGGTTCAGGTGGGGGCGGAGGGGAAAGGGGGGGGGGGTATAGGTTATGATGTTAGCAAAACTGATCATTATATCCACAGGGTGTAGGCGTTCATATTTCTTCCATGCCTCAGTATACAACAGATGATGAACAGATTTGTATTCCTGGACCTCCTGTTCTTTCCTGAAAACTGGGCAAACTGCAAATGTGGAGGGTGACGGTTTGTGCAGGTGACACAGAAAGGTGAATGTTCCCAAGGACTACCTTCATGGAGTGATCATCCACAACTGCCCATTCTGGGCCCACCATGCAGTGGGAAGACATATGCCTCATGTGCAAACATCTGAAGCACCTCATAGCTGGCACAATATATGGTTTCACATGACATATGTGCACCATGACCTTAACATTCTCCAAAAAGATATTCCCTTCAAATGCTAACATAAAGGCACCTCCATCTGTATGATTATTTGTGAACCCTTTTGTACACACCTTATAAAATGTATGCCTCACTGTAGGAGATTAGTCTGGAGCTCCTCATCTGTTTAGAGTGTAAGATGCCTGTGGAAGATAGTTCCTTTGACCACTGTCAAAGTTTTATGCAGGGTAGTGTCACTGGTATGACACCTAGATGATCACATGTGTGAATAGCTGCAGATTGGGCAGCAGAGGAAGTTTTAATTAATAGTGAACCATATTGCATAGCCCCCCGAGACTTGACTTCCCCAAATCTGTTTTCAATGTTCTGGAGAAAAAAAAAAAAAAAAAGATTTCATTGCAGTAAAAGTATTCCCATCAGACCAAGTACATATTAAGTACTGGGTGAAGTATTTTGCTCCCAAACATTTGGCTTCTCCCTCTTTCCATGGTGTAACCATGGAAAGAGATGCCATGGGGTCATATCTCTCTGCATTATAATAACCTTTCCCATCTGAAAAGACTGCTGCGGGCTTGTAACGGTTCCGCTTGCTTTATTTCTTCATTTGTTGTCCTCAGTGTTGACGTATTTGCAGAAAAAACATGGAGTGGATGTGCAGTACTGTCTACTGTAAATGATGTAGCCGACAGATGCACAATTATGTTTCACAGTCTTTTATTTTCACTTTTCACAGCCCCCCCCCCAATAACACACAGTTATATATGGCCAGTGCACTATTGTTTAACTTTCCATAAGCCTCATTAATAGTTTGCAGGCCAACATCCACATACTGCTACAATAGTTTCCTGTTGAACATCTACAAGCATTAAAACCTAACCACAAACTTCACAGTTCTTGAAATCCAGTACATAAGGAGCAGACACTGTCATCGATTTTACACACAGTCTAATTGTTTAACACTTATTCCACAGTTAAGTTGAAGCATTGTTGCTGATCTAACCAACAAAGGTTACTCGTCTGAAACTCGGCCATGGACTGACTGTCTCGTGACCAAAAATCGGGCCCTTATATATCATCACAATAATAAATACTGAAACTACGCATTGTTCAAAGTTAAATTTACAGAAATTACAGTTAAAACTTAACTCATTAAATTAACTGAATACATCGAAAAATTGTGTCTCCTTAACAGATTCTTCTACTGCAAGAGTTAGGCCAAATTATTTAAATCATGAAATTAAGAAATATCTTTATGCAAACAATGCTTTTGACAAAACTGACAAATACTTGGGCATTAATTAAGGGCTGGCTTTGCTAACGTGTTTATGAATACAGCTAAATAGATACTTTAAGATAACTAGTATTTCGTCTTCCAAATGTTTATAATTAGTACAGAATTTATATTTGTTTATAAGTCAACAACAGAATTTAAGTTACAAAACAATTACTGATTTTGCCCTATAAGATACTAACTACGAATAGTTGAAATAAATTAGAAAATCAATTACATACATAAAACTGAGCACAAAATTAGATATGGTGTTATCTTCTTTAAAACTGAGGGCCGACCTTTCTCTTTTATGAAAAATGCAGATTATATTCACGTATGTTAATGGTAATTAGTTAAAAATGAAAAAATGAATTTTAATGAGGCAGATGGCAAAACATGTGGGGAAGTAAAATTGTCCCAGCTTCCTTCATCACAGGCTCACGGTCACCACCTGAAGAAAGCTGAATTAGCTTTGTGTGTGAATCTTCTGCTATGGTAACACCCACTCCAAATAGGAACTCTCCCCACAGGTTTCATCCGACTGCAGCAATGCTTACCTGGTCACTAAACCACTGCCCGGAGCCCTGTGCTCCAGCCATTATGGGCACAAACTCCTTGGCTTGCGTGGAATGTTTCCAGCTCAGGCATCAACATTGCAATTCCTGCATGGTCAGGAAAATACGACCGTGCAAATACTTAATGACCTCCCCCACAACAAAATGGCTACTATGCTGCATTTTTGACATAGTACCTTTGCAAGAAACGAAGGGTGCAAAGAAAAAAGGCAAAAGAGGTGGAAGATACATCACACGGGGTGACCTTCCCTGTACGATCCACAATTCTGTAAAATTTGGAAAAAGAATAGCAAGTCAAGCCCAATAAGGGGACCGTACAGTTAAGAATGAAAAGTTGTAGACTGTCAGACGGGAAGAAAATGAGTGTCCAAAATTACAAACCAGACACAAGCACAATCAGTGCCAAGAAGACTACCCAAGGGTAAGGCAGAGAGGAATAAAAAATAGGGAAGGATAGCCTTGCATCAAGGAAATGGAAGTAACATTGTAAGGGCTGGGACAATCTGGTGGCCAAGCACGCACTATGGCCAGCTAGGCATAGTCTGAGTGCTATGAGGGCTTGACAAGGAAAAACACTGTGGGTAGGATAAGGGTTGAAGAGTGGTGCCCCAAGGTGGCAGTAGGACGTCAACAGCAGAGTACTGCAACACACTATGTTTGACTGGTTAGGACTCACCTGCTAAAAGGTAATCGAGTCACTTGTGGCCAGCCCCATAATGCTCTGCTTGGGCACATACCGGCTCTTTGTCTGTTGTCCGGATTCTGACAAGCCAATAACCGAGTATGACAGGTCTTGGCTGACTTCTCACTGTCGCTCGCCTTGACTAACTGCACTACACAAATCCAACGACTCTCTCTCTTCTCTCTGCCCTTCCTTCCTCTCATAGATAAGATGTATTTCCAAACAGAAGATTTATTCTGCTGCCTTTAACAGGAATCTATGTGCATATTAAATAAATACTGCACCTACTATTAACAGGAACCTACGTGCACATTAAGTATAGGGCCACACATGAAATCTAGAAGACAACTGTCTATATAAAGAAAACATACAAACATTATTATGTACATTCACAGCTGTAATTTTGCACCTGTTTGCCAGACAAGAAAATTTATAGTTACAGTTTATCAGTAGTAATCACCAACTCTTTCTGATTTAGTTGGCTGTGATGATTTGTTAATAAAGTGTTAGCTTTACTAAAGCACCATTGGCTAGTTGTACTCATTGCTGGCAATTTAAAATACACCCTACAACTGACTCTTCATAGATCCTTTTCATCTTTGTTTCATAACTTTATGATGTGCTTGTCATCTCCGGGATGCATTACAATACAAAGATCTCCTTCACCTGCTGTAGAAGTTTTGTCATGCTTCCTCTCCTTGAAACAGCATCTCTTTCTGGGTGATTATGATTCTGCACTTGAAGCCTCTATTTTAACAATCAACGGAGCAATGTAAAACAAAACTGATGTGGAAATTACGAAGATAAGTCCAGGAAAAAAGTTACAGTAATTAAATATTCTTCTTCTTTTTCTTCTTCTTGTTCCTCTTCTTCATCTTCCTCTTTCATTAAATCTGTTCTCAAACAGGTATCAAATGGAAGCCCTCCATGACACACTGTTCTGAACATCCTCCTTCATTTGCTTGTAGCTTCTTCACTCTTCACATCTGTTAGCATTCCAAACCTCCTTCTTCCCCTCCATCTTTTTCCTTGTACTTTCCTCTCCACGATTCTCTGTGCAGACAATTCCTATGTAATATGTGGCCGATCCAAGACATTTTCCTCTTCATCATCCCATGCATCTAAATTTACACAGAACTCTGCAAGCCAACATTCTGTGCATTGTGGAGGGAACCCTGTACCGCTACTAGTCATTTCCTTTCCTGTTCTACACACAAGTAGAACAAGGGAAAAATGACTGTCTATATGCCCCCGTATGAGCCATAATTTCTCAAATCTTATCTTCATGGTCCTTACATGCAATGGATGAGGGCAGCAGTAGAATCGTTCAGCAGTCAGCTTCGAATAACAGTTCTCCATATTTTCTCAATAGTGTTCCTTGAAAATAACATAGCTTTCCCTCCAGGAACTGCCACTTGAGTTCTCAAAGCATCTCTGTAATGCTTAAGTGTTGTCCGAACCTACCAGTAATAAATGTAGCAGCCCGCCTTCATTGTCTTCCTTCAATCCGACCTGTTATGGATCCCAAACACTCGAGCAGTACTGAAGAACAGGTCACACCAGCCTCCCATATGCGGTCTCCTTTACAAGTGAACACTCATTCCCAAAATTCTCCCAATAATTGAAGTCGACCATTCACCTTCCCTATCTCAGTTCTCATATGCTCTTTCCATTTCATATTGCTTTGCAACATTATGCCTACATATTAAAACAACTTGCTTGTGTCAAAAAGGACACTAGTAATACTGGAACTGAACATTACAGGTTTGTTTACTTCCTACTCATCACCTTTAACTTACATTTTTCCACATTTAGAGCTAGCTGCCATTCATCACACCAACTAAAAATTTTGTCCAAGTCATTTTGTATCTTCCTATAGTCGCTCAACTTCAGCACCTTGCCACCCACCACAGAATCATCACCAATCACAGATTGCTGAAACCTATCCGCCTGGCAGTCCGGGCATGGCTTATCTGCAGTCACAAGAACTGCCTTGTCTAGTATGCTGAAGGTCTCACCAAGGCCTTCACAGATCCAGTCTGTAATTAGATCTCCCATGCGATTTCCCCACACACTCCCAATCCTCCCACCATTCTCAATAATCAACTACAAAGAAATGCCCTATTCATCAACCAGTATCACTCCAGCTTGGAACAGATGAAACACATCCTTCATAATGGCTTGATTACCTTGCACTGTGCACTGAAATGAAAGACACCCTACCCAACATCATTCCCACCCTTCCTAATCCAGTGTTTTGTTGCCCACCCAAACTCCACAACATTCTGGTCCATCCCTATGTCACTCCCAATCCCAACCACTTGCCACAAGAATCGTATCGTTGTGGGAGACCCAGGTGCAAGACCTGCCCAATCCACCCTTTCCTACTCCAGTTGTGTTACAGGCAGCATAGCCTACATAATCAGAGCCCACGCCACCTGTGAAATCTGTCATGTTATATACCAGCTTTGCTGCAAACATTGCACATGTTTTTATATTACTATGACTACCAACTAGCTGTCCACCAGTATGAACGACCACCACCAAACTGTGGCCAAGAGCATGGTAGACCACCCTGTGGAGCAACATGCAGCTGTACATAACTTGTTCAATTTCAATGGCTGCTTCACAACCTGGGCCATCACTCCACCATCAACTTTTCTGAACTGTACAGGTGAGAGTTATCCCTACAACACATTCCCCACTTTCAAAATTATTTTGGCCTCGAACTACTGTCCCCGCACCCTTCACCCAATAGTTCCCGCCTCCTCCGTGTTATGGCTTCCTCCCCATTCACATCCCCTCACTCTCATTGCATACCACCCTCTGCCAATGCACCCACCTGTCTTTCCCCTAGCCTGTTGCTCTCTTTGCCTCCCCCCCCCCCCCTCCCCACAACCACCCTGCCCCATAGTCTCCCAACACTGCACCATGTAGTCTCATCATGCCTCCATCTCTCCATCTAGTCCCTGCCTGCTCTGTCAGACAGGGACTCTGCTATACCCCCCACCCCCCCCCCCCCCCCCCACATCCCTGCCCCACTCCAGATTGCTGCTTTCATGCAATGTGACCATCGCATTTTGGTTCGCGCGGCTGGAGATGGCAGTCGTGCGTGAGATGTGCTTGTCTGTGTGAATGTGTGTGTGATTTCTTTTCTGAAGGAGGTTTTGGCCAAAAGCTAAATGTGCAACATTCTTTTCATTGTGCCTGTGTGCAACTCAGCATTTCATCTTTATGGTAAGTAGCTATCTATCCTTTCGTAATAGCCTTTTTATAAAAATATAACAAATATAGTATTTTATGAAATTTTATGACTCCATTCACAGGCAAACACTATGGAATATCACCACTGACTAGGAATTTCCAATTAAAATTATAAATCTTTGTAAAATTTGCTTGGATGATGATATAAGCAGAGTTTTGCAAAATGGAATGAAATCCAACTACTTTCAAAATAAAAGTGGACTAAAGCAAGGAGATGCTTTTCTCCTATTCTCTTTAGTGTAGTTTTGGAGAGAGAATACTAGTACCTGCTGGAAGCCTCCAAGGATCCAAGGCTATGCCACGGATTTGTTTGTACACCGTCCCTTCGAAGGAGAAGTAGCTGGCAGTTGTGTGCTAGGATTAGTTAGTAAGGTGTATGAGGTATGATGTAGTAAGTTTGGAGTCTGAAGGAAGTTGGGAAAGGTAATGTTCAATAGGAGCAAGACCATGAAAATGAGGGATGTTGGCGTATAGGGAAGTGGCATCAACAGTGACAAGTACGGATCAAGGCGGTAAACTGACTGGGTTGGTGGATAGTTGGTGAAGGAAATTGTTGGTATCTTTGATCTGGGAGGCTAGACTTTGGATGATCAGTTGGAGTTGTTGATCAAGGAGGCCAAAATTCTTTTAAGTGCGGGCACAATAAGCAGCTACAGTGGGATGTGCAGGACTGTTGGGTTTGTGTATTTTGGGGATCATATAGGTGGGTGGGTGGGATGTCACAGGGGTAATGAGGGAAACGAATTCAGGGTAAATGTTATGGAAAGGACCTATGGGTTTAAGCAGGGATTGGAGGTTATGTTGGGCTTCTGAGAAGGGATCACTCTGGCAGAGTTTATAGGTGAGGAGTCAGATAACTGACAGAGGCCTTCTGCCAGACACTGTGGCATCTGCTGGTGACTTGACTGCATATAATGCCTTCCCTCATATATTTACTAATAATCTCGTAAGTGAGGCAGGGGTCATGCCTGACCTGCTAAAGACAGCCAGAAGAGTCGTAATCAAACTACACAGGGGGCAGTGTGGCATACACTGCAGTTTAATAAAGAGGGTGAATAGTTTTGTGAACTCATACAGTGATTTTGAATGTGTTCAAGAAGAGATGAGTGCAAATCTTATCCCTGGCAATTAACACATGTGAAACTGTTTTATTAAGCCTCTTTACACTGTAAGCATTGTGGAAAATGTGCAAAGTGATCACTAGTGGAACATTATTTTGACCTAAGATTTTGGGGATTGAAAATGGTTTGAGAACTCTCGAATAAGACAAAACACACTCCTCTTCCTATGGACAGAATTAGCTAATGTTTTGTCATCTGTCACTGATAGTTTACAAGAGCCTTGGCCCATTAAAACAGTGTACATATTGCAGTTTACATATTAGTCTGCTAATTTACCAATGTGTACTTCTATTTCCAGCTAATACAATGGGTTTTTTCTATTAAGTAATGGGGATAGGTAACTTGCTTGTCAGTTCAACACTTCTTTTCATTCACTCCACATAGCATCACTTTGCTCTCATTAAATAACAATTTAAAAAACAAACAGAAGCCCAACAAACCTATCAAAACTGTGTTTAAAGGAAGAAAATATTGACTGGGGAAGCTTAAATGTGGCAACCATATGTGCATTTTTTGATTTATCAAGTCTTTTCCTGTCTGATTTGAGAATATTGAGGAACAAACAAATAATAATAAGTAATGATAATAGTATGTGATCAGTTTATACAAACTTCGGGTGCTTGACAATGGCTTTTTGCGTAAGATCCGTTCATTGTAAGTTAGACCGTGAGTAATTTTTCTGAAAATATTGCACTTCGTAGTTTGAATAATTCCAAAGCTTTGGTTCATACTGGACCTTTGATGTAATTTGTAACACAGAACCTTTAGCCTTGCCAACACACCATTTAAATGGAATAATAGCTTGCAACATAAATGAAACACAAGATTAAATAATATCACAGTATTCACAAAATATTATACTAAATTAAATTACACAGACACTTACATTAATTCTGTTGCTGCATGTAACTATGAGTACACCTAGTGAGATTGCATCTCATAGAATAATGGCAGTGTGCCAAATAGTTATCTGCAGTGATGGCAGATATGCGTCCGATCAGGATGGCTTCCAGAACAAAAAAGGAGCCGTCTTCTCGGTAAGACAACTGAACTGCGTAATTATTCTAATGTTTCAGCAGTTGCACAACACAATCAATAAAACTGCTTATACCAATTAGTATCTTATGTAATTCTTTATTTATATTCTGAACTTATATCTACATTTTTGCTACATATGCATGCCTATCCTGCAAATGTGTCTTTAAAATTTCAGAATCAATAATGGACTTGTGGCAAAGCAAGCTGGAATCTCTTTACTTACTCTCTCATTTTGCCATCTGCCTTCTTGAATTTATTTTATTTTCATTTTTGCCTAATTACCATTAACATGCATAAGCATAATCTGCATTTCCATAAAAGAGAAAAGGTTGGCCCTCAGTCCTAAGGAATATAGGTCTAATTTTGTGCTTAGTTTTGTGTATGTAATTAATTTCCTAATTTATTTTGACCATTCCTAGTTAATATCTTTTGCTACAGATCATTATTGGGTGAAATCAGCAATTGTTTCATGAATTAGATTCTATTGTTGACTTATAAACAAATATAAATACTGTACTAATTATAAACATTTGGAAGAAGAACTACTAGGATCCTTAAAGTACTTATTTGGCTCTATTCGAAAACATATTAGCAAAGCCAGCCCTTAATTAATTCCAAAACAATTCCTGGTTTGTCAAAAATATTGTTTGTGTACCTATGTCTGTTAATTTCATCATTTAAATAAATAATTCGGCCTAACCATTGTGGTAGAAGAAGGAACTTTTTGATGTATTCAGTTAATTGAATGAGGTATGTTTTAATTGTAATTTCTGTAACTTAAACATCGACAATGTATAGTTTCATTACCTATTATTATGAGAATATATAAAGGACCAATTTTTGGTCCCGAGACCATCAGTCCCCAGCCAATTTTCAGACGGGAATTATGTATTGGTTAAATTAACAACAATGCATCAACTTAACAGTGGAATAACTATAACACAAATATGCCATGTGTTAAAACAATTAATGACATTGTTTGTTCAATTTATTTGAGAAATAGTGTCACAGGTACCATATTATTCTGCAAGAACTGCGAACAGTGTGGTTAGGTTTTTACCGCTCACAGATGTTCAACAGCAAACTATTGTAGCAGTATAATGTTGTCTGTCTGCAACCTATTAATGAGGCTTATCAACATTTACGAATAGTGAACTGGCCATATAATTGTGTAATATTTGGGAGGTTGAGAACAGAGGAGGTAAAGAACTGTGAAACACAATTGTGCAACTGTCAGCTACATCATTTACAATAGTCAGTGCTGAAACACCCCCCCCCCCCCCCCACCCACATTTTCAGCCAGTGTTTGCAGCACGTCAACACCGAGAACTATCAACAAAGAAATAAAGCAGGCGAATGTCACAAATGGTGCCATTTTGGATGAGAACTATTGTATTTGGACACAATAAACAAGTATTCGTGCACTTTGAACAGTGAACTCAAGAATGGTTTACAATACAGTGATTTTAACGAAGTAAGTGTGTGATACATGTGGTATAGGAATTTTGTCAAGGACAGTGAACAGACAGTGGTGAAATACAATTATTTTGAAATATCAGAATTGATGTAGCCACCATTAAATGGGGGGGAGGGGGGGGGTGTTTAACAGCCAATCAGTGCATGGATTTCATGGCCACAGTAACAAAGTATGACAGCAGCCAATCAGCAAGTGGGTTCTATGGAAGCAGCCACTGAGTATAGGAGCAGCCAATCAGCACGCAGGTGGACAAAGCTGACCGGGATAAACAACGTGCCTCACTGAGAGAATTACAACTTGCACCAGCTTTGTAATGAAGAATCGAGATGACAACTGCAGGAGCAGCAGGAGATAAGTGAATAAAAATAAGGTAATTCATAGGAAAAGCCATTTTATATTAAGGATACATAATGAGTGGTCTTAACGAACAAGACAGTGTGATGGGGGATAATGGACAACAGTGAAGTGATGTGATTGTTAACAAAGCTGTGGAGGTTAAGTTTTTCAATTAACAGAAAGACTTAATGAGGACTGATTCGGTAGATGATAGTGGTTATAAATCAGACATGAATGTAACTTAAATTGATGGGGACAAAAGTCCTATTGTAGATGAAATGATAAAAGTGTGATCTACATTGTGTGGTGATGTGAGCAAAATGGATGAGAACAGTAGTGAAGTGGGTGAAATTGCTAAGGCAAAGGAGGAAGAATCTATTATCAAAAGTCAGCAAAGACAATAGTTTCTGGCAAACGGAAAATTGGAAGCAATGTTAAGGCAAATTATGAGTAGTATGAGTATGAAAGAAGGCATCAGTAGGGCGGAGAATAGTATGAAAGAAGAAATTAGTAGTATTAAAATTGACTTGAAGAGCTTAAAGGATGAACTGAAGAAAGAAATTAAAAAGGAAATTAAGGTAGTCAGCTCCAATCTTTCAGAATTAAGTAAGGAGGATGATGCAGTAGTGAAAAATTGTGATGAAAAGATAAAGAAATCAGTACAGAATACTAATGAGAAATTAACATTAATAAGTAGTAAATGTGTAGAAGAGAGGAAGAAACTTTGTGATGACTATAGGAGGAGGGTGGAGGCTTCCGAGAAACAGTGTAAAGATGAAGTCAAAGTAGCCAGGAAATTTTGTACTGAAAATAGCGTTAAACTAGAGAACCAAATCGATCAGATTAAAAATGATTTAGAAATGGAGGTAGAAACCAAGTGTGCAGTAGTGGTAGAGGAAAAACTGGTAAAAATAAAAATGTATATTCACAACTGGCTGACATAGAGAAAAAGGTGGAAGAGGTACAAAATCTAAAGCATGGAGTGTGTAGTGTCCCAAACAGTCCTTCATTTGTTAGTTGTAAGAAATTTAATAATTTTGAACCATACGGGGAAGTACATCCACTGGATTTCATTAGGGAATTTAATGATTTGCCTGAAACTTCGAATGACAAAGAGAAAATGTCATTTGCGAGAGGTTTTATGAAAGACGATGCTTACTGATGGGCAACTCAGATATCTGATAGTTGTACTTCGTGGCATAGCTTTAAGAAAGAATTTTTAGATTAATATTGGTCCAAAGAGAAGCAGCAGAGAATTTAGAGTGAATTTTGGGGAGGCGAGAGATTTGATCCTGGGAAGCGTACTGTGAAAGGTTTCTATCAGTTTTGGATAAGAAAATTGGAATATTTGGACAAAGAGCTAGGTAGTGAATAAATCATTATGGGCTTAGAAACTAAGTTGCCTCAGAAAGTTAGAGAATTGCTTGTACCTGCCCCTAGGGGTAATATTAGTGACTTTTTAATTATGTTGATAAAATGGAGAGAGTGAAGCCTTCAGTGGAAGATCATAGGAGGAATTTTGATTAAATCAGGGAGAGAGTTTCAGGTAAATAGGATGAACAGAACTAATTATAGCAGACGTTCAAGGAATTGTTGGGTGAAGGAAAGTCAGAATGGGCATGGTAATGGTAGGAGAAACTCAAGGAACAGAAATGGAGGAGAAGATGGATATTCTGGGTCAAACCATTTAAACTAGATAATGCCCCAGTTTTGGCTCGCACTAGGTCAGGTAGTGATGAAGAGCCACGTGTATCTAAATGTGCTGTAATCACAGGTAAGGGTAATGTAAATGACAGTAGTAAGATGAGTGTAAATTCTAATTTTAGTGAGATGTTGAATGATGGTGTGTGCAGCAATGTTTATCCTGTAAAAATGGAAGAGGAAGTTACTATAATAAAATTAAGTGATGAAACAGTGTGTGTTGATGTTTCTCAGGATGTCAAAAGTGTCCAATTGGATGATAAGTTTTTAAGAGAATATATGGAATTCAGGTGTTTTGCTTTGTGGTCTAATCCTGGAAACAAGGGTCAACTAATTAGCCAAGTATTTGAGGACAACGAAACTGACGGTGGGTCTGATTCTGACAGCAGTTGTAATGATGATAGCAATGACAAATCCAGTAGTGATGAGGACAAAGTATTTGAATTTAACAGTGGTGATGAAGACAATGTGTTAAGAAAAGAAAGAATTAAGGAGGATAATATTAAGCCTAATGACGAATTAGAGTTTAATGAGAGTGGTAATGAGGAAGAAGACCATGCTATCTGTCTTTTGACTGTGTCTGACAATTGTTTTGATAAGCAGGATGATAGTTTTTCCAGGGAAAGGGTTATGAGGATTTGTTGTATGAAGAAGATCACATGGTAAGTAAAAAGGAAGTGTGGCACCCTGTAATAACAGCAAGTGTACAAGGTATACATGTTAAGTGTTTACTGGACGGTGGTAGCGATTTGAGTGGCATTTCACAGGCATTTTTTGGATCTATTAAGAACACAAAGGGTATAGTAATGATGCATGTTTCTGGAATAAAAACTATGTGTGTTACTGGTAAGCTATCAAACTGTTCATGACCTAGATTCTATTGTTGACTTACAAACAAATACAAATTCTCTACTAATTATAAACATTTGGATGAAGAACTACTTGGATTTTTAAAGTATTTATTTAGCTGTATTTGAAAACATATTAGTTGCAAAACCAGCCCTTAATTAATTCTAAAATAATTATGATATTGGGGGCTTGTGAACAGTGAAAGTAAAGAACTGTGAAATGCAATTGTGCAACTGTCAGCTACATCATTTACAGTAGTAAGTGTGGAGTTTTCACCCCCTATTTTTCAGCCAGTATAGCAATGAAACACACCGACATCGAGGACTATCAATGAAGAAATAAAGCAGGTGAACGTCACAGACTGTTTATATGATCAACCAAAAGTGGTCTTGAACCAAAAGTGGTATTCACAATTTGGTTTACAGAAAATATGGATATGGTTCCCACTATGTTCCAGGGCAAGCAAAACAGTAAAACTTGTTGGTAATTATTAATATCTAACCTACATACTACCTTTGCTGTAAAGGGGTCACAGTATTTCATACTCTCTGAAAATACATCCTGTGGTAGTGATGCATTATTGCATATGTTTTCTTTAAGTTGTGCTCCATAGCTTTTACGAGTATAAGACTTTTGATGGAAAACCACCATCAGATAGCTACAATTTCTATTCTTCTGCAACTAGTTTTGATATTAAGGTCATTGTCAGGAACACCTGGACATAATACACGGAAGAGAGTTAGACACTAGCTTTCAGTCAAAGCTTTCTTCAGAAAAGTAAAAACACGAACATTCACTCACACAAGCAAGAGCACCTCATGCACACACAACCACCATCTGCAGCAGCTCGGGCTGGAATTTTTCATTGTGCCTGTCTACAACTCAATATGTCATCTTTACAGTGAGTAGCAATCTATCTTTTCCTTATACTGTTGATATTCCAACCTGGAGTGTCCATTGTTTGAAGATGATATTGCAATATGATAAACACTCACCTTAAAATTTGAATAATTACAGTATAATGTACTACTGTGTACCACTGCTGTTATGATCTTCGGTCTGAAGACTGGTTCAATTTAGCTCTCGAAATAAATCTGTACTGTGCAAGCTTCTCTACCTTCGTAAAGCTGCTGTAAGTGACATCAATCTGAACCTATTAGCTTTATTCAAGCCTTGGTCTCCCTCTTCAATTTCTATCCTCCAAACTTCTTTTCATTACCAAATTGATTCTTTGATGTCTTGGGATGTATCCTATTAATCGATCCCTTCTTTTGGTCAAGGTGTGGCATATATGTCCATTCTCACCCCCCCCCCCCCAATTCTCTTCTTGTTTGAACTGCACCCTGTCCACATTTCATTTCTGTCCAAGGATACACTCCAAACTTCCTAAGACTTACAATTATGTGATTCTTGAAGATTTTCTGGCACGGTGAATATTCCATGAGGTTTTGGGATTGCATCTGGATGACGAGCACATCTTGTCACAATGTTTCAGAAGACAACTACTCAGCCATCTTCAGGTGCACATTTAACACTGGAGACTGTGGGTGTATGTCACTAAGTTTATACTACGTGAAGATGCATTCACACAGATTACCACTGCATGAGTGTCCTCTGTCGAGTCTAGTTCTCTCTGACACATACCGTTAACAGAGGTGTGCAGGTGTGTGTGCAATGCTGATATTGCATGCACATATTCTGTTGAATTGCGGGTCTGTGAAGTTAAAATTCAAGTGTCAACATTATAAAATCAAATTATAGTTCTTTGGCCATGTGTCTCATTTTCTGTTCCGCATGGACTGGAGAGTTGCTGAGGAACTGCAAGAATTTTGATACACTGTTCACTTTTTGTAACACCTGATATGACAGTTCATTAGAATAATTCATGCCCTTCAGATTATATATGTTTGTGTCATTTATCTTGTGCATGTTAGGAAACCAAATTGTACCTATTCAATCAACTCGTAAGCAAAAATGATCCAGAAGCAGGTGAAAACTGTAGCGTTTTCTGAGATTGCACAGAAGAGCAGGTAATGATGGCACTGGCAGGAATGTTGAAAAATGGACAACAGCAAGTCACAATTCCTTTGTGCACATCTGCCTGCTCCCCTGCTCAACAGTCACACCTTCCTGCTTGGTGGGTATAAATGAATACTCTTAGCGATCTAGTCATTTCACCTGCTCGAAATACATGTACACCCATAGCTGTCCGGGTGCTCCATCTACTGTGCATATATGTATACCCATAGTTGCAAATGGGTTAATTGCTGATAGACGTGTCATAAGGTGTAAATGTTTCCTTCTGAAGATGTTAGAGAAATCACGGGTCCCATTCCTTATCTAGTTGAAAACCACCACCCTCAACAATATCTTCAACCAAATGTACTTCCACAGCTTCCTTAATAAGTGAATCCCGAAGAATCTTGTGGTGGATAAGATTTCTGTGGCAGAATAATCCATAGAATGTCCTGCAGAGATACAAAGCTTATCAATGGCTCACTTACTGGGCTGCAAACAGCAAGTATGGTGATCATGTTTCACACATCTTTCCCATACTGTGTGTGTGTGTGTGTGTGTGTGTGTGTGTGTGTGTGTGTGTGTGTGCGCGCGCTGATCAATGTAGGCTCTGTCACAAAGGCTTAGTATCTGCAGAACTTCGGCCTTCTGCAAACCCAGATCATTCTTTACTTAGCCAAGTACACCCCAGGCCTTTGTAGATAGCCATAAGATTAAGATAATGTTTCTTTTGGATTCTGTCTAAATTCGACACAACATTGCTGACATATGGGAGGAACACCCTGGAACAGAGGGTGCTCATTCAGTGTAATCTTTGTCATGTGCATCCATGCCAACTTTTGGTACAAATGGTTCAAATGGCTCTGAGCACTATGAGACTCAACTGCTGTGGTCATAAGTCCCCTAGAACTTAGAACTACTTAAACCTAACCAACCTAAAGACATCACACCCATGCATGCCCGAGGCAGGATTCGAACCTGCGACCGTAGCGGTCGCGCGGTTCCAGACTGTAGCGCCCAGAACCGCTCGGCCACTCCGGTCGGCTACAAATTTAGCAATATGCACCATCCGTCTCCACAGTTAAATAATCACCTGAAGACAGCTGAATGGTCATCAGACAAAATATCAAGGCAAGATGTCTATGTTATCCATCTGCAACACCAAAACCTCAGGGAATACTTAAATTTGCATTTGATGTTGGGGAAGATCACTTTGGATTCCGTAGAAATATTTGAACACTTGACGCAATACTGACCCTACGACTTATCTTAGAATCTAGATTAAGAAAAGGCAAACCTATGTTTCTAGCATTTGTAGACTTAGAGAAAGCTTTTGACAATGTTGACTGGAATACTCTCTTTCAAATTCTGAAGATGGCAGGGGTAAAATACAGGGAGTGAAAGGCTATTCACAATTTGTACAGAAACCAGATGGCAGTTATAAGAGTCTAAGGACATGAAAGGGAAGCAGTGGTTGGGAAGGGAGTGAGACAGGGTTGTAGCCTATCCCCGACGTTATTCAATCTGTATATTGAGCAAGCAGTAAAGGAAACAAAAGAAAAATTCGGAGTAGGTATTAAAATCCATGGAGAAGAAATAAAAACTTGAAGGTTCGCCGATGACATTGTAAGTCTGTCAGAGACAGCAAAGGACTTGGAAGATCAGTTGAATGCAATGGGCAGTGTCTTGAAAGGAGGATATAAGATGAACAACAACAAAAGCAAAACGAGGGTAATGGAATGTAGTCGAGTTAATTCGGGTGATGCTGAGGGAATTAGATTAGGAAATGGGACGCTTAAAGTAGTAAAGGAGTTTTGCTATTTGGGGAGCAAAATAACTGATGATGGTCGAAGTAGAGGGGATATAAAATGTAGACTGGTAATGGCAAGGAAAGCGATTCTGAAGAAGAGAAATTTGTTAACATCGAGTATGGATTTAAGTGTCAGGAAGTTGTTTATAAAGTATTTGTATGGAGTGTAGCCATGTATGGAAGTGAAACATGGACGATAAATAGTTTGGACAAGAAGAGAATAGAAGCTTTCAAAATGTGGTGCTACAGAAGAATGCTGAAGATCAGATGAGTAGATCACGTAACTAATGAGGAGGTATTGAATATAATTGGGGAGGAGTTTGTGGCACAACTTGACTAGAAGAAGGGATCGGTTGATAGGACATGTTCTGAGGCATCAAGGGATCACAAATTTAGTATTAGAGGGCAGCGTGGAGGGTAAAAATCGTAAAGGGAGACCAAGAGATGAATACACTAAGCAGATTCAGAAGGATGTAGGCTGCAGTACGTACTGGGAGATGAAGCAGCTTGCACAGGATAGAGTAGCATGGAGAGCTGCATCAAACCAGTCTCAGGACTGAAGACCACAACAACAACAACAACAACAACAACAACATTTCCCTTTTTCAGAAAAACTTCTCTTACTATTGTCAGTTTGCATTTTATGTAACTTTTAATTTGGTCATCGTCAATTACACATTATATCTCAGGAGGAAAGGACAGTGTCGGGATATGACAAGAATGATCATTCGAAGCAGAAAAGTCATGTACACATGGGCCCTAAAATGTTTACCTTAGAAGCTATGAGCACTGCTTCGTCTTTAATATTGTGAAACAAATCTCTTCTAAGGTATGTTTTTTGCTTTCCATATTTTGGGAGGAGGTAGTATGGGCCAAAGCAAGAAAAATCATCTAGTAAACCTGGGCTCTAAAAGCATACCTTAAGAGTTATGAGCATTTGTTCAGTTGAAGATGTGTGTTCCACATCGGGTGAAGATGACCAATTGCTCACAGCTCTTAAAGTATGTGTTTTAGTGGAGATTTTTTCCTTTTCTTAAAGTATGAACAGCATAGAGCTGCAGTAAAACAGAACTGTTTCACAGTGCCAATGACGAAGATGTGCTCACTCCTCTTGAGATGTTCATTTTAGAGCCATGCTTACTACAAATCTTTTGCTTTGCGTGATCCTTCCTGTCATATCCCTGAATACTGACCATTCCTCTGGGGATACACTGAATTTCAGCCCAAACAGCAAAACTCACTAGTTTTAGTCTCTCATTTTGTAACCTAATTTGATCAACATTGCCTGATTTCATTCTACTCCAGTCCATTACTCTTGCTTTACTTCTGTTGATATTCATCTTACAACATCTTTTCCAGACATTATCAACTATGTTCAATTGTTCTTTAAAGTCCTTTGCCATCTCTGATAAAAATACGAAGTCTACAAAGATGATGCAGCTTCCTGTTTATTTATTTTTACACACAAATAAGATGTATGGTTAGCAGTTTTACAGTCTAAAATATTTTTATATTTTGTGAAATACAGGTTTTTTGAAAGATATTTCATTTCTTTTATGATAATGCTACAACAATGTAGTTTCTATACTGATATAATGTGCATCAAAATTGCATGGGCATGACGACCAAGAAGCTGTCTGCCACCAACTAACTGTGGCCAAGAAAGAGCTAGACTGCCCAGTTGCTGAACACTACACAGCCTTCTATTCCCCAGTGCACCTGCAGTCTTTTTACTTATCTCCTTTACTGTTCCCTTCCCTCCCCACCCCTTCCTCTGTCTAACGTCCTGACTGTACCTACCTCCCCTATCCTCTCCTGACTACATCCCTGTATGCTCCCACAAGCAGTTCTTTACTGTCCCCCACCCCTGCCCTGACAAACAACCCTCCCCTCCCCTCCCCAGCCTCCTCCTTATCCCCACCATCAAGACTACTTCTCTCATTATACACAGTTGCTTGCAGTCTGGCCTTGGCAGCCAGAGACAGTGGTCACGTGTGTGTGTGTGTGTGTGTGTGTGTGTGTGTGTGTGTGTGTGTTGTCACTACAGGAAAAGGGCTTTTGGCCAAAAGTTTATAAGTTTAGCAGTCTTTTTGTTGTGCCTGTCTGTTACTCAACATCTCCACAACACGGTAAGTAGCAACCTATCCTTTTCAATATAATGCCAAAACTATACATACTGTTGACAAAAAAAGAGTCAATGCTGAATGTGTAGATGTTAATGCTACTTCCTGTTTACAGTAACAGTTCAATGCACCACGTCTGACCTTTAATTGGTCTGAGTTTGGAGCCCTACCTCAGTTGTATTCTGGATGTGATGCATCACGTTATACTCCAGGTGCACTGTAACATGAAATGCAGTTGCTACTGATGTTTAACTCTGTGTTTCTGTCGTATATTGTAGACGTATTTAGAGAGCCATCTACATTCACAGCACTAAACAGGCACCTAATTCATTTTAAAATTACAAGCATGCGCTATACACCATTTTAAAATTTTCAATTAAGTGCTTCATGATGTAATTCATTTCCATACTATAATATGTTTCTTTCTTAATGAAGTATATATGTTGTTAATGAGCACTGTGTCTAGCTCTGATGCTTGATGACATTAATGTTTAAATCATTCACAAAAAAAAAACAGCTTTTTGGTGGTTTTACATCAAAATATCTATTGCATATTTGACCAAATACCTTGCACAAATGTGAAGAACAAAAGCTTAGTAATTTACTTGATATATCATTAACTTCATGGGAGTTTCTGCTTTTGAGAGTTAATTACATTCTTCCTTGGCAGAGCACAGAGTAATCTACTAGAGTCGATATGCGATGACATTGTACTGCTTAATGAGGATGACTGCATGCACACAAAAATTATATTTAATGTCATGATAAAATATCCCACCTGGTGTGCAAGATATATGCGACAGGCGAAACACACTAAGGCTTCAAGCAAAACATAAATAATTCCAATTCAAAAGAAAGCAGGTGCTAGCAGGTGTGATATTATCAAAGCGTCAGTTTAATAAGCTGCAGCTGCAAAATACTAACATAAATTATTTACGGAAGAATGGAAAAAGTGTCAGAAGCTGACCAGAGGAAAGATGAATCTGAGTTCTGGAGAAATGCGGGAACACATAAGGCAGTACTGACCCACAACTTAACCTGGGAGACTCCCAAAATTATTTACTTTCCTGCCTTAAAAAAAAATAATAATAATAATAATAATAATAATAATAACCAGATATGGACAGATACATGCAAATAATGTAAATATTCTGTTCATGTAATGATAAATGTTTAATTGTAGAGAGAGAGAGAGAGAGAGAGAGAGAGAGAGAGAGAGAGAGAGAGAGAGTTAACAAAATTTTACAATGGGGATTTGTGTTTATGAGTATGGGTGGAGGGTCACAGCTTGTTAGGAGTTACCATATTACACTCATGTATAATGGAAGATCCAGGATGGAGTAGCACCAATTGAAATTGGATAGATTGTTACACGTAGAGGAGGTGGTGAGAGACAGACTGGCACATTGAAAATGAACTGCAGGATATTATTAAGCTGTTCGACAAAGAGCCTCTTCAGACACAGAAATGCAAACATTCATACACACACTACTCACTCACACATAACCGGTGTCAGAGGCTGGACCTGACTGGTTAATAATATCCAACAGTCTACTTTCCATGTACCTGCCTGCTGCTCCATATCTGCTCTACTTGTTGAGTAACAATCTACCCCATTTCATATTATTACAAATATTTATAAGGGACATTTGATAAAATCTAGGATTATGGCTTTAACTTTAACTTTATTTTGAGCTCATAAGCTCTGTTGTAGGACATAGACCAGCTTCAACAGAGAGAGAGAGAGAGAGAGAGAGAGAGAGAGAGAGAGAGAGAGAGAGAGAGAGAGGGGGGGGGGGGGGGCTCAAGAATAATGAACCAGGCAAACACAGCAGCATGCCAGAGCTTGAGTTTTTGGATCAAGTGGCTAAATAATCCTCTGTGATATGACAGCATTGTCACTATTACAGAATGGCAATGGGCTAAGATCTTTCAGGGAGCTGCACTCTGGCATTTGACTCACATGGAAGCCAACACTTTATCACACACTGTGAGTTTTAATTCTGGGCTCTGATGTGATAAAGTTAATTTTGTTACATAAAAAGACTGAACAATTAGTGAGAGAACTACATTTTGCATTGAAATAACAAAATAAATAAGAACACAAACAGTCACACTCTAATCATTTCGTCAGCCTTTTGTCCCTACACATTTTCCTATTAGGCAACATACAGCAGACATGCATGAAAGCAAATGCTCTTTCAAAATGATGAAATTCTCATGCAAGTATTTTCTTTTGCTGCCCTTTATGCAAGCAGAGTATCAATTTTATTTTCCATCCTTCACTTTCTTGCTTCTGTCTTCTTATTAATTCAAATGTAAATTTAATTTATTTATTTAAAAATTTGTACTGGAAAACGTGTGGTATATAACTCCACCAAATAAACTATACTTTCACAACATTACACATACTATTGACTTTTTGCATCTCTCTGAATATTATCGAGTGTAATACAACATACTCCCTCATACATTACACAGTCGCATCCTAGAGATACATAAAAGCTGAACTTTTTCTTTAATATTTGTCTGCTGGGTGCTTATTTCTGCAGCCAATGGTGTGTGTGTGGGGGGGGGGGGGGGGGGGGGGGAGAGAGAAAGAGAAAGAAAGAGAGAGAATAAATTAACTTCAATAATTTTTAGGACTCACCAAAAGGCCCTGCCAAACGGACAGGCCACAATGGATTAAACGGTTGCAGCATATAACCAATAGCGCGAACCCACAACGGAAGAGTTCTTGAGGAGGCTTCTGGGGGTTTCTCAGGAAAGCCCCAAGGATCAGCCAGAATCAAATGCTTCACTCTGTAATCATTAAAAATAATTATTACTATAGGAATTAATACATATGACACAAAAATTTTAACTGACATGAACTAGAGAAGTCTCTGTGGAGTGTTGAGATAGTGATGCTCACCAGAGTACACAGTGATTCTAGGTGCGTAAACTGTGCGCCATGATATTTAGCACAAACTACATTGATCATAAAGTGTGTGGCATTAATAGTATAGTAACAATATTTGCCATAAATACAACACTTTTGGATTCCTGTTCACCAAGCAACAGTTAGCATAATGTAGGATGCACAAGGTATTCTCTCTCTCTCTCTCTCTCTCTCTCTCTCTCTGTCTGTCTGTCTGTCTGTGTGTGTGTGTGTGTGTGTGTGTGTGTGTGTGTGTGTTCAATTTAGTAGCTCCATATATGAAATAAATTCTGCTGGATGATTCAATGGTGACACTGATGTAGGATTCCTCAATTTTGTTTCTGTTTAGCCACCTATTTCAAGAAAATGATGAAATATTGGCAAATATCTACCGAGACTTCAGCAAAAGTGGCAATGGGTTGCTATCAGGCTACTCCTCTACATTTTTGGCAGATGAATATGAAATGGAAAAGCTTTAATCTGTCTCTAATCTCTCATAAAAATGCATACAGAAAATATCATCACTTTGCTAGTTTGACATTACTGACGTTCACAAAACAAGAAACAATTTGTTCCCTTATTTCACTTTAGACAAATATATGGGAATTCCATTTTGTTGTAAAAGGTTACTTCACAAATATACAACCCACAGGTCTGTGAGGAAATAAAGGAGTGAACAGTATCTTACTGTGAATAAAGAAGATATAATTACACTACTTGATTATTATTGCTGTATTAATCACCAAGTCCTTAACATGTAATAGATATTGAAATGAAATAGCAAGACAAATAAATATTAATGAACACTGAAGTACATGTCTGTGTGGAATGACTAATTTAGTTCAAAATAACTAGATATTATCAATAGTAAAGTGACTTACTGGGCAGGAAGTGTGAAATGTGGGCAATAAGCAGTTCAGACAAGAGGAGAATATAAGCTTTTGAAGTGTGGTGATAGAGGAATGTTGAAGATTAGGTGGGTAGACCAAACAGCAAATGAGGATATAATGAACTGAATTGGAGAAAAAAGAAATTTATGACACAACTTGTCCAAAAGAAGAATTCAATTGATAGGACACATACTGAGGCATCAAGGATTTGTCAGTTTGGTAATGGAAGCAAGAATGAAGAGGTAAAAACTGTAGAGAGAATCCAAGGTTGGAATGGAGTAAGCAGATTCAAATGGAAGTGGGTTGTAGTAGTTAGTCAGAGATGAGCAGGGCTGGAAACACTACTCAACTTTCTGGTATTCCACTGCAACTTATGGTGTTCTGGTTATGTATTTTTTTTCTTTTTCTTTCTTTTAGGTATAAAAAATTCAACAAACTATACAGATTGGGGGATAAATTTTAATTGACAGTAAAGGAAAATCAGTAATAAGCCCGACAGCAATGAAGCAGGACAATTCATTGTTCTCATATAGGATTTAAAACTGTATTGTATCAACAAAATAATTAATGTTTGAAAATACAATATACATATGCACATGGAAATAATCAATTTTTGAAAATATGATGTAATCGGATGGATAAAAAAACTACTCACTAAGTGGCGGCAGGAGAAAACACATACCAAGGTATTTACATTTCAAAGTTTTTGGAACCAGTGGCTCCTTCTTCTGGCCATAGGGTTGAAGGAGGAGGAAGAGGGGTGAATGAAAAGAACTGGTGAGGTTTAAGAAATAGAGAAATTCCAGGAAAGTCATCCAGAGCCCTGGGTCAGGGGAGCCTTACCAGATGGGATGAGATTTGAAAACCAGAGAACTTAAAAGCTGGAGGAGAAGGGAATACACATGACACAGATTACTGAAAAACATTGTGCGAGACTCGATAAAAGTGGAAAGCTATGATAATTATACATGGTAGACATGTGAGGGGGGAGGGGAAAAATAGACAGGTTGGAAAATAAAAGATATAGGAAAATAACAGAGTGTGAAGAACAGGAGTAATTACTGAAAATAAATGCTGAGACCACACTAATTAATCTAAATTTAGGCCATGTATGTGGCAAAAAAACAAGCACATGTTGTAATGCTAGTTCCCAACTGCAGAGTTCTGAGAAACTGATGTCAAGAGTGAGAATTCAGGTGGCATATGTGGTGAAATAAGCAACAAGATTATGACTATCATGTTGTAGAGCATGCTCTGCATCAGTAAGACTTCAGCTGCTGGTTTGGTTAAGATACACTGATGACACTGTTGCCACATGGACTCATGGCAAGACTGATCTGTTAAAATTTTTGGAATCTCCCAATTAAATTTCATATGCTCTTACTCCGAATGTGTTACCACTTTTCTTTATGTTGACCTCAACCTCACAGAGGGTCAGCTACACAATTCTGTTCACATTCAACTTACAAACAAACAACAGAACTTACATTTTGACAGTTGCCATTCTTTTCATGTCAAACATTACCTTCCATACAGTAATGGCATTTGAGGCACACGCATCTGCTCAGATGCAAACTCTTTACAGCAGTGCACGACCATTTTCACATCAACCTTCACTGTACGTAATTATGTCACCAGCCTAGTTCAAAAGCAGATTTCCCGCACTATCACATCGAATCTTGGTACTGCTGATCCCTCTAAAAAATTGATTTAAGGGTACACCGCTTGTCACTCCCTACCACCCTAGTCTTGAATTTATTAATCGGCTACTTCAACAAGGTTATGACTTCCTAAAATCTTACCCTGAAATGACATCCATTCTGTCTGAAATTTTGCCCACCACACCTAGAACCGCATCCTACAATATCCTAGTCAGACCCTATGCACCTTCTGCACTCATTTCTCTGCCCTAAGGCTCATACTGCTATGACTGTCCCTGCTGTAAGACTTGTCTGATGCATCCTCTAATCACCACTTATATCAGCCCTGTAAATGGCAGAACATATGTTACAAAAAGGAGAGTCACCTGTGAAAAAACATGTCTTGTACCAGCTATTATGTAAACACTGTTCAGCCTTTTACATTGGTATAGCTTATCGGTTAGAATGAATGGGCATAAACAGAGAGTGTTTCCAGGTAATACACAATATCCTGTTCCAGAGCATGCTCTACAAAATGATCTCAAGTATCTGTCCCATTACGTGTGCCACTAGTTTCTCGTAGCTCCACTGATGGTTCTTGCCACCCTTCTGGCCTAAATTTACATTAATTTCTGTTGTCTCAGCATTTCTTTTCAATAACTATTCCTTTTCTTTGATCCCTATTACCTTTCTGTATCTTATTTTCAATCCTGTCTTTTTTCCCCTGCCCTCCCCACCTATCTACCATATATAAAGCACTTGGATTCCCACTCTTACTGATTCTTGCACAATGTTTTTTAGTAATCAATGTCTTGCTTATTACCCCATGTTACCCCTTTAAATTCTTAAAGTTTTCCAATCCAATCTGGTGCATGCACAAATAATAAGTCTTTCCTTCTCATCCTGTGCAGTAAGTCTCCCCGACTCGGAGTTCAGAGCAACTTTCCCATAACTCTCCCCATTTCCTAAACCTTGACAATCATTTTTCTTAATCTCTCTTCCTTTCCCTCCAACCCTTTGACCAGAAGAAGGAGCCACTGGCTCAGAAAGCTTGGCATATTTATATATTTTATATGTGCTTCTCCTGATGCCACTTGATGGATAGATTTTTTTATCTATCCATAAAGTGTTATATTTTAAAACTGTATTAAAATTTTTGTTGCATATCCAAGCCTGGTATATTTCAAATCCATCTTTTCAGGGTCCTCCAAAATGCTGCCCAATCACAGGGCACAAAAATCTGCTCCCTCTATGAGTGACTACACATATTAAGCAATGGCAAATCCAGGATGGAAAGTAACAATTCTATGAAGAGGATAGTTGCTACTCACCTTACATCGGAGATGCTGAGTCGTAGAAAGGCACAACAAAAAGACTGTTGGAAAGTTAGCTTTCAGCCCACAAGACCTTTGCCGAAAAAACCCCACACACACACACACACACAAATGCTACTCTCTCAGACATGGTTACAGTTTCTGGCAGCTGGAGCCATGGAGCCAGACTCTAGCTGCCAGAGGCTGTGTGGTCATATGCATGTGAGTTGTGTGTGTGTGTGTGTGTGTGTGTGTGTAGTGTCTACTTTTGACAAGGCCTTGTTGGCTGAAAGCTAACTTTCCAACAGTCTTTTTGTTGTGCCTTTCTGCAACTCAGTATCTCCACCATATAGTGAGTAGCAACTATCCTTTTCATTATATTGTGGTTATTCATATTACTTACAATGACTTTAAGCAAAAATTTTAAAATGACATAGAATTGCTGGCTAGTACTTACCTCCAGAAAGCGAGATATGTAGTGCTGTCGACAGACAGACATACAGGTACACCAAACTATCAGCAGAAAACTATCATAGCTCTTGTAGCTACAGGTATTAGTTGCATCCTAGTGGAGGAGAGAGAGGGACATGTTGGAGAAGGTTAAAAAGGGAACAGCAATGACCTGCCCCTCCTTTTGCCTGGGTTGAAAGAAGAGATAAGTGACAGAAAAACCCTACATCCATTGTGGATGAATCTTTTGATTTGTGATTTTGCTCTTACTGAGCCAAAAGCGCTGTACACAAACATTCATATGGAGCTTCCGATGTTATCCAACATGTCATTTAGATATATTGTGAACAGTGATGATATATTCCCTGAGACTGATGTATTTATTTGCTAAGAAATCTTCAATCCCGTCATAAAGCTGGCCAATATTCCACTAGCACATATTCTGTTCACAACACGATCCTACATAACTGTATTGAACATCGTCTTGAAGTCAAAGAATATGGCTTCAATATGCGCTCTGCTACCTATGAACTCATGGATTTTGTGTGCAAGAAGTGCATGTGAAGTATGTGTATAATGTCACTATATAAAGTTATAAACACTGTGCACCATTGAAGCACTTATACGTAGGAAAGTAAACATACATTTCAATACTTTTCTCAGAGAAAGCAGGCTGATAAAACACATCTTGTGAGATGGCTGGTTGTAACTTAACATTAATATCTTCCTATTCCTAACATGAAACTACCAGTCACTACACATTTTAACTAAAAATATCTCTCTCTTAGGACAGAGTTACTATGGTATGTGTGTGTGTGTGTGTGTGTGTGTGTGTGTGTGTGTGTGTGTGGAGGTGTAGGGTGGGTGTGGATAACTGCGCACACATGCTCACACTTTAACTGAGAGTGAATGGTAGCTTGCTACAAGTGAAATTTCCTATCCTGTCACACTTGTCTACATGTCATGCATCAACTAGCTGCAGGTGAGTGATTGCCCATCATTGCTTCTGTTACTGTTTGCATCTTGCTGTTTCCTTTATTGTAATATTAACTAAAAATGAAAATATGTAACAAAGTTTAAACTTATACTGGAAAATTTGATTCTACATCACTTTCTTATGTTCATATTCATACATTATATTCATATTTAACTACATGACACGTTCATCACCATTATCACAGCATCATCAGCATTCAGGATTCAACACTGGGTGAAGTCCTCTTATGGATCATACCATCATCAGCCATTCAGGATTCAGCACTGGATGAAGTTCTCTTGTGGACTTCTCCAACACTCACACTCTTCCACTCTAGGATTCATACAATTTTTACATGTTTTCTAATACCACACAACCGCCATCCATTACGTCATCATTCTAATTTTTTCTTATATTACAGCAAAGATATTTCTTGGTCCATGTACCATCCATACAGCTGGTTACAGGTCTACTCACTTTGATTTCATTTTCATTAGCTATAATTATGGCACATGCCCCAGTTTTTCCCCAAATACGAGGTGCATTCAAGTTCTAAGGCCTCCGGTTTTTTTTTCTCCGTACTGGAAAGAGATAGAAACATGCGCATTGTTTTAAAATGAGGCCGCGTTCATTGTCAATACGTCCCAGAGACGGCAGCACCGTACGGCAGATGGAATTTTACTGCCAGCGGCGAGAATGAGAACTGTTTTAAATACTTAAAATGGCGACGTTTTCCTTACTTGAACAGCATGCAATCATTCGTTTTCTGAATTTGCGTGGTGTGAAACCAATTGAAATTCATCAACAGTTGAAGGAGACATGTGGTGATGGAGTTATGGATGTGTCGAAAGTGCGTTCGTGGGTGCGACAGTTTAATGAAGGCAGAACATCGTGTGACAACAAACCGAAACAACCTCGGGCTCGCACAAGCCAGTCTGACGACATGATCGAGAAAGTGGAGAGAATTATTTTGGGGGATTGCCGAATGACTGTTGAACAGATCGCCTCCAGAGTTGGCATTTCTGTGGGTTCCGTGCACACAATCCTGCATGACGACCTGAAAATGCGAAAAGTGTCATCCAGGTGGGTGCCACGAATGCTGACGGACGACCACACGGCTGCCCGTGTGGCATGTTGCCAAGCAATGTTGACGCGCAACGACAGCATGAATGGGACTTTCTTTTCATGTGACAATGGATGAGACGTGGATGCCATTTTTCAATCCAGAAAGAAAGCGCGTCAGCTCAATGGAAGCACACAGATTCACCGCCACCAAAAAAATTTCAGGTAACCGCCAGTGCTGAAAAAATGATGGTGTCCATGTTCTGGGACAGCGAGGGCGTAATCCTTACCCATTGCGTTCCAAAGGGCACTACAGTAACAGGTGCATCCTACGAAAATGTTTTGAAGAACAAATTCCTTCCTGCACTGCAACAAAAACGTCCGGTAAGGGCTGCGCGTGTGCTATTTCACCAAGACAACGCACCCGCACATCGAGCTAGCGTTACGCAACAGTTTCTTCGTGATAACAACTTTGAAGTGATTCCTCATGCTCCCTACTCACCTGACCTGGCTCCTAGTGACTTTTGGCTTTTTCCAACAATGAAAGACACTCTCCATGGCCGCACATTCACCAGCCGTGCTGCTATTGCCTCAGCGATTTTCCAGTGGTCAAAACAGACTCCTAAAGAAGCCTTCGCCGCTGCCATGGAATCATGGCGTCAGCGTTGTGAAAAATGTGTACGTCTGCAGGGCGATTACGTCGAGAAGTAACGCCAGTTTCATCGATTTCGGGTGAGTAGTTAATTAGAAAAAAAATCGGAGGCCTTAGAACTTGAATGCACCTCGTACATTTGGTTGTTTTCCTGATGGTGCTAGTGATTCCCATGCTCTACTGCTCCCTGAGGAAGTATCATTTTTGTAATGGTTTTCACATTTAAAATCAATGTCTTACTGCCTTAAGTCAAAACAAGCAGCACAAACTGATTATAAACCTGTTTCAGACCTGTTCCACCATGTTCTTCCATGTGTTGTGGAAGTTTATCTGTATTAGATGCAAACATGTCACTGGCAAATTGTAGATGGCTCAGATATAGGTACAGCTGTACTCAAACTGTAGGTTCATTTGAACACTGCAGTTCTTTAGTGGGTACAGTCATAATGAAGATGATGATATTCCCTTGATTTCCTCCAATCTCTGAAATAACCCAGCCAGGACCTACAGTTTAATGTGTACAGTGACCCATGACTGTTCTCCCGCCACTTGGTGAGTAGTTTTTTTTTTATGCCTTCTATCACATTATATTGTTGTACATTATTTTTGTTTTTTTACATTAACATAGGCTGTTTCTGTAGGGCTGTTTTCTTGAAATTGAGGCTAAAGTTTTCTCAAACAGTATTAATTCTGAGTAAATTGATAATTCATGCTTATTGCTTTGTTTCATAATCGATTCACAATTTGTAAAGGAGGTCAATGAACTACATCAATTATGTTTTACTGAACTTTGTCCCAATCAACAAATTATGATTCAGCCTCACTATTACACCAATTAATTTTCATGTGTTACAATAACACACGGTATTACTTTTTTTTAAATAAAAAGTAATAGAAAACACAATTAAAATAATAATGTAGACATTCCATGGTCTGTTACTTCATTAAAAGCTATTACATTACAGTTAGCCTTAGTCCAACATGGTAATGAACAACTGACACATAATGTTTCTTGTCTGAGAACAGGCAAGCACTGTGATATTATATCAAAAGCAGTAACTACATTTTCCTTTTTTATATCAGATTTTAAGTATACATAAAAAATACACTTTCATAAAATATGTTTATGACATCTGAAATAAAAGTCTCCTATAAAATGTTTAAAAATCAAGCATTAAGTACAGTAAAACGTAAAAAATAAAAGTACTCACCAGAATGATGATAACTGCAGTGCAGCTAATAGGAACAATACAAAATAAATTCTAAGTGTCAAACTTTTGAAAGCAAAAGAGGTGAGAAATAAACAGAAAGGTTTATCAACTATATACCAGGACTTTCCTTTGGTTCCTTTTTTATATTTATTGGCTCCATGCATACTCAATTACGAATCAATTAATTTTATATCTCATTTATGTGCTATTTTATTTTCTACTATTCTCTCTTTTCTGCATTAGCTTCTAAAGAAGGAATATTTACTTTCAAACACTGGAAATAACTACTTCTAAACGTTTCAAGTAAACAATTCAATGTAACAAATAACTTCCAAAATCTATTTAACCAGATAACATTATCACAATGCACACTTCCAAATAAGGAATGTATATATTGCACCGAGACAACATTTTCAAGTCCAGTGAGATGAAACAATTGGATCTCACCTCTGTTATGGTGACAGGCATTGAAGAAGTGTGTAACCTATCTTTTTCCCACGACATCATCAACTGAACTTCCATTTCAATCTTTTAGCGTTAGTCCACAGGTGACACCTATGAAATATTTGTGCAAGGCTGCAATGCAATATGACAAGGAAATGTCTGTTAAATGAAATTACTCAAAAAAAATTGCTGACAAAAGTTTAGAACTTTATATGATCTTACTGCTATTCCAAAATCAGCAATAAGAATCTATAAAAGTGGGAATTAAGCCTAAATCAATATGAAACAGCAGAACTTTTTGCAAAGTAGGCATCTCAGACAGTAGATCAGGTATAAAAGATTAATTTAAAGTAATTTAGAAATTTACTGAAAGTAACACAAGAAGTACAAGTGTTGCAATGTCTTTAGGAAGACGAGACACAAGTAGTTAAATGCTTTTTATTCTGATGATTAATATTCAAATTTACATGCGGTTACACATGTCAGCATTCTGTATTCTCTCTCCTTTTCTTTAGTTATTACTGCTTTATCTCTCAACAATTAGATGCAGAAGATGGTTGGCGTGTGTCTGACAGGATTACAGGGAAGAGTAAGCTGTAAATTTGTCATGGAAATATGTCACTGTTTGCCTTGTGATCTTTTGAAGATTAACAAAAACACAAAAAGGGATAGCAAGACTGTAGTTGAAATTATTACCCTGCCACAAGCTCCTCTCCAGCACTAACCTCTTCATCCCACAGTAACACTTGCACCCAACAGCCTCAAATAATTTGTTGTAGGTACTCCAATCTCTGTCTTGCCCTACAGTTTTTACCCTCTACGGCTCTCTATAGTACCATGGACATCATTTGCTGATATCTTAACACAAGTCCTATCAGACTGTCCCTTCTTCTTGTCAGTCTTTTCTGTATGTTCCCTTCTTTGCCGATTCTGTGGAGAACTGTTTATGAATGTTACTATTGTCTTCCAAGTGTGACTGATCACTGTAAATAAACCTCACAAGGGAGCCAATGTACTGTGTAGCTATTATTAGCATACTCAATTGTTTAAAGACCTGTCTGCATGAGATTCTAGATTGGGCACCATATTTAATACTTATTACATGCTTCTAAACAATTTCTTACTCAATGATGAGTTACCCCAGACTATAATGTATCCAGTGATTCAACCCGGATTCTCTACAGAATTGAACACCCTTGGGTAAAACAGCTTCATACATCTTATTACTATACAAACAAGTAAATCTGTTATATATTAGATGTTAAACATGTAAAACCTTTACAGCTGAAGACAGAAAATCCTAATTATGCTGGGTTTCACTAGCTTCAAATTATGCACTGGATGAGTATAGTCTGGGAATTTGCATTTCATTGTAAGGAAAGCTAGTTTTTCATGCATCTCAATGTTTATGATGTCATATCTCCCAAAACATATGTCACACAAAAATATAATTTTGCAGGTACATTCAGTGGTATGTGTGGATAACGACTGCAAAATGTGTTACAAACGGAGTTAGCAGCAAAGAAGTAATATATGAAAATATTGTTTCTGATGGTTAAGTTTGACTGCAAGGACCGTGAAAATGTAGTAAGTATAAACCTCTCCCCGTTCATTGCTTTGTGGAGGATTTTAGCAAGAAAAGTTTCAAAAACATTTGAAATCATGTGTTAAGTTCGAAAAGACTGCTATATGTCTCAGCTTTAGGCCAAAGGCGTTCTTCTGAAGTAGAAAAAACACACACACACAATGGTCACTGTGGCCAAACTGAGCTGTAACTGCACCCAATGGGACCAGCAATCTGGTGGTGGGGGTTCGAAGGAAACATGGGGACGGGAGGGGGTGGATAGCAAGTCTGGTTGGGGAAAGGTGTATAGTACTGTTTGTGGGAGCATGCAGGGACATGGTGTTGACAGGAAGGGCTTCTAGGTGCAGTCGGGAAGCTGGAAGGGAGAGGGGCAAAGGAGAGAAGTAGAGAAGGGAAAAGGGTGTGTTGGTGAAATAGGAGGCAGTGTTGTAATGGAGTGGGAGCAGAGTAGGGGTTGGGTAAGTAGAGGACTCAGACCAGCAAAGGTTGAGGCCAGGGGGGTACAGGAACATATGCTATATTGCAGGGAGAGTTCCCCCTGTGCAACTCAGAAAAGTTGGTGTTGGTAGGAAGGATCCAGAGGACACAGACTAAAATTTGTCACATTTTCATTTCAAAGTTCTGATTTTATCCATAACACACAATTTAAAAGCTTAGACATTAAAGAAGATCTTTAAACTGCGACTTTCAGTTCTGTTTCCTATCGATTTTAATACCTAATAATTTGAATCACTGTTTTTTATTGTTCGCCCTGTGTGTTCTTTATAACGGTGCAATAATGCCTGGTGCAGTGCAGAATTTCTTGTAATGTGTTTTATTTAAGTTTAGTGAGAGTCTATTTGCAGAGAACCACTTCCTAATTTTCAAGAAAATTTTATTTAATTTTCAAATGTTGAAATTCTTCAATAGGTTTGATCATGAGTCAGAAAAAAGAACTATTTCTGATTCTTGGACATATGATGCAACTATATGTCAAATTAAAAATTATTGCTACATCTATTCAGAAAGAAAGAGAAAGAAAATGAATATTAAAATTTTAGACAGAAGAAGACATCCTAAATAACAGCTCCCAATCATCATTGAATCTAGCTTTTCCTACTCTCAGAAATTTCTTCGTGCTGATAAATGAAAGTCAGTCAGTGAATTTCACATGCCATGGATCACTTGCATGATAAATAGCAATGATACGAAAAGAGTTATTTTACATTAACATCACAAATTAATTTGTAAATATGCATACGTGAATTAGTAATTCCTACGCACCACCTTGCCAAAGCAAGGTTGGTACCTCAAAAAACAACCACGAAAGCACATAGTCACCTCAAACCTCATCGATGAATGAGCAACACCGATGAATCCGCATGCAGAAACATTTCGCTTTGCTGCCACAACTATTCTTCTACTTACAGCCAAGCACAGCAAAGCTCAGCCTAGTCCGTGACCATCAACTAAGGTGTCAGCATCGTCTTCCAATAGGCCAGCTGTGTGACCAATGTTTAATCCAGAACTCTATGTGAAAGTTACTGTTAAACATACTCTGAGTGAGACTTGTATTTTTTTCTGTGTCAAGTGACATGTTAAGGTTCACAGACAGCCATTAAATACTCATGACATTCCTGTGGAAATAATTTGTAACAAAGTTAAGTAATTCTAATTAACTATATTATAATACAGTGAACTATCAATAATATTAAGAAAAGGATAGATTGCTACTCACCATAAAGGTGACATGTTGAATTCCAGACGGGCGCAACTAAAAGACTGTTATAACTAGTAAAAGACTGATTTAACTGTTACGAACTTATCTTTTGGCTGAAGTCTTCTTCAGAAACGAAAACACACACGCACACACACATTCACACAAGCAAGCACATCTCGTGCATACATGACTGCTCCCTCCCACAGCTGCGGCCAGAATGCAATGGTGTGTTGAGCACAATTAGCATTCTGGAATTCGATGGGTTGGGGGATGAGGAAGGGTAGCAGAAGAATGCAATGGTGTGTTGAGCACAATTAGCACTCTGGAATTCGATGGGGTGGGGGATGAGGAAGGGTAGCAGGAAATGGTGGGAGGAGAAAGGGGGAGAGAGATAGCAAGGATGGGTGCCTCACAGAATTTTCATGGACTAGACAGTTGCCAGCAAGGCTGTCTGGCATTGCATCAGGGTCAGTGGGGCGGGCGGGAAGGGGGGGGGGGGCAATGGGAAGTGGAAAAGGAGAGCAACAGAGGGGGGAAAAGACTTGTGGCACTGGGTGAGAATGGAGCACAATGAGCACAGAGGATGTGAATTGGGAGGAGTGACGGGACAATGGGGACACAAACTTTTGGGTTAGGGTGAGTGCAGCAGATTAACTTATGGTGAGACAGGGATGATTTCAGGTGCGGAAAATTATGACACAACTCCAATCTGTGCAGTTCAGAAAAGCTAGTAGCGGTGGAGAGGATCCAGATGCCCGGATAGTGAAGATGCCACTGAAATCAAGCATGTTAATTCAGTTACATGTTGTGCCAAAGGGTGGTCAAATTTGCTCTTGGCCACAGTCCAGCAGTGGTCGTAAATCCCAGTAGAGAGCTGTGTGGTAGTAAGACTAATATAAAAAGCTGCACAAGGATTACAGTAGAGCTGGTATATGACTTGGCTGCTTTCAAATGTGGTGTGTCCTCTGACAGGTTAGGATAAACCTGTGAGAAGAATGGAATAGGAAGTGCAGGGTGGGTGGATTGGGCAAATCTTGCACCTGGGTCTTCCACAGCGATATGATCCCTGTGGCAAGGTGTTGAGAATGAGAGTGGCATAGGAATGGATACTATTGGAGGCTGGGTGTGCAATGAACACCACTTTAGGAGGGATGGGAAAGATCACTGGTAGGAAGTCCCTTGTTCCAGGGCATAATGGTAGATAATCAAAGCCCTGACATAGAATGTGATTCAGTTGTTCCAGACAGGGGTGGTATTGGGTAACAGATGGGGTGCTCTTTTGTAGTTGGTTCTTGGGGCTGGTGGGAGGATTGGTGGGTGGGCACAGTTAATCTGTTTGCGGGCAAGATTTGGGGGATAGTGCTGTCTGTGAAGGCCTCTGTGAGGTTTTCAGCATATTGGGCAAGGGAGTTGTTCTCACTGCAGATATGCCATCCACAAGTGGCTAACCTGTATGGGAAGAATTTTTTTACGTTGAAGCGATGGCAGCTGACGAAATGCAGGTACTGTTGGTGGTTGGTTGATTTAATATGTACAGAGTCGCAGATGGAGCCATCAGAGAGGAAGAGGTCAATGTACAGGAAGGTGGAATGCTGGGTTGAGGAGGACCAGGTGAAGCACATGGGAGAGAAAGTGTTCAATGAAATGATAATTAAATCAAGACCCTAAGCTGTTGACAGGCATTGATACACATCAACGTGGACTGTTGAAAACGTGTGCCCCGACCAGGACTCGAATCCAGGATCTCCTGCTTACATGGCAGATGCTCTATCCATCTGAGCCAATGAGTGCACAGAGGATAGTGTGACTGCAGGGATTTATCCCTTGCACACTCCCCGGGAGACCTGCATTCCCATCTTAATGTCCACACACTACATTCGTAGTGCCCCTGTCCATTACACTCATTACTCGTGGCAGACAATCTTACCGAGTCCTGTAAGAGTTTGGGCAATGCATGTGCATCCAGCACAGAAGAAGTAGTTCAATGGTATCTGTTCTTATGGACATGTCCAAAAGAACAGATACCATCTTCATACAGTTAAGGCTAACCGGCCATTGACCATCTTCTGTGCGGATGCACATGCATTGCCCAAACTCTTATGGGACTCGATAAGATTGTCTGCCGTGAGTAATGAGTGTAATGGGCTGGGGCACTATGAATGTAATGTGTGGACATTCAGTTTGGAATGTGGGTCTCACAGGGAGCGTGCAAGGGAGAAATCCCTGCATTTGCACTATCCTCTGTGCCCTGGGTGGCTCAGATGGATAGAGCATCTGTCATGTAAGCAGGAGATCTTGGGTTCAAGTCCCGGTCAGAGCACACATTTTCAACTGTCCCCGTTGATGTATATCAACACCTGCAACAGCTTAGGGTCTTGATTTAATGATCATTTCATTCTAAGAGAGCTGCATGGTCACTGACGGTATCTGTTCTTTTGGACATGTCTGAAAGAACAGATACCATCTTCATATAGAAGGTGTTCAGGTTGTGAAAGGATGAGGACAGGGTATTTTTGCGTCAAGTCCAGACCATGAATATATTGTCAATGATCCTGAACCAGACAAGGGGTTTGGAGTTTTGGGAGGCTGGGGAGGTTTCCTCTAGATTAGCCATAAACGTGCTGTCACAGGAGGGTGCCATGCAGGTGACCATGACTGCCGCGGACTTGTTTGTGTGAAGAGCAGAGATCCATGCGGTAAAAGGGTGGGGATTGTGGAGAGTCTCTTTGATGGGAAGCTAGGTTTTGGGCAATTAGTTGGAAGTGTTTGTCAATGAGGCCCGAAATTCTTTCAGAGGATACAACAACCAGCTACAATGGGACATCCAGGATTTTGGGGTTTTTTGATTTTGGGAAGCATGTAGAAGGAGAGTGTGTTGGGTATTACAGGGGCGAGGTGAGAAATGGAGTCGGGGTAGAGGTCTTAGAAAGGGCCTAGTCACCACCAAGGAATTCCATGTGCTCAAGCAACCCATGCACAGTGACAACTGGGTACACCACAAGAGCTTGCGGAGTTATAAGTAAGGCAGCCAGTATAATATTACCAGCAGAACTGAAGATGGCCAGAAGACTGCACTGAAATATTGTGGTAGCACTTTACTGACATCCAGCAGTTCACCCAAAATTTTATGGAACAAATTAAAAATGTTTCATTACAACAGGATGTGCCCAAACTCTGGTACCCTACATTGCAACAGCTAAGAGTTTGAAAGTACTAGTGTTTCAAGGCAGTGAGTGAAATAACCAAATGGTGCTTAGCGGCAACCTAACACATTTTTGCCATAATTCTGCTACACTCTACCCTCAAAAGAAGACAAGTAGTAATCTTATTTCAGATACAGGTCAGTTAAAGAATCAGCCAAAAGTTTCCTGACATTCACAAGGAGGAGCTTCAGAAAACTATGGTAAACACAAATACAGCAGCTTATCTTCCCCAGTCACTGTGTATCCTATTAGAATTTCCAGTTTTCTGAACTATCATGCGGTTGACTACTTCCACAGAACTCTTTTAATACAGTATATAGTTATATTGTTTCCATGTAAACAGCAGAACTCGTAGATTCTCAGACTGTAAGTTTTTCAACTTTAGGACGAACATCACAGCTGGCAAGCTTTTGTACTGAGGTGGCAGCAAACAAGCAGCTCTAGATCGAACTAGTAGTTTGCAGTTTATTTCATTAGACCCAACAATTTTGGGCACAGCAAAGGCTGCTATTTTACTTCACAGCCAGTCAAAACTTTAATGAACGTCACCCTCCCACTGCTCATATGGAGGGAGATGGTAAAACTTAGTACGACAACTTAATCTGTACTTTCAATGCCATAGTGTCTCTGAGTACAATTGCTACCTACTGATTCTGACATCAACTTTAACTCAACAAATACATTCAGAAACAGTTTTCGACACCATAGTGGACATGCTTAAAGTTTCTGAAATGACTTGCAATAGACACCTTGGCAACATGACATTTTGCAAAATAGGAATAATGCTCTGTTCGTGCTTGATTGTGTTTCCTGGTGTGCTAATCATTTCTCATTTCTGCAGCCTATGCCAGCATCAAGATTCACTGAAGTATTAGCTTACCGAATGGTAGAAACATAAACTATCCAGGTTGTTCACTTGCTCCCGTCAGCAGGAAATACTGTTGGGTCATTCAGTGTCAGTCAAATCAACACACTAATTAAGTTTGGCGTTCTCAGATTTTGATGAAACTAGAAGTACGCACTGTCCCTACATAGTTATGAATGAAAACCATGGCTTAATAAATTTTTAAGCCCTGACTTTTCAAATTTTTATTAAAAACTGCTAAGCACTGCAGTAGTACACCTCTCGAACCAGATGAGAGACACACTTGCAAATTGTGCCATATTAAAGCTCTTTAAGATGGCCTTTCATTTGGCATGAAACACGATAGGGTAAGAAAATAAATTTTTTAAAAAATTAAGTACATTTTAAATTTTTAAAAACTCCATATTTTTAAGATTTGAAAAAAAATTATGAAATTTCCTTGCACTAGACTCTTACACCTCTGAAAGTTTCATTCTGGCATCATCATGGGATCAATGTTGCAAAATTTTCAGGTTCCAGTGTGTTGTGCGAAAAATGGTTTTCATAGAGGTTCTACATTAAGAAATCACCAAATTAATTTCAAAAAATTTACTTCCAACATGACACTTATGAACAGCTGTGTATATCACAATTTCTTATAAACTGGAATTAACTGTAAAGGCTCTGTTGGTTTTGATCCTGTCATTTTCAGACAAGATGCATATTCGGCCTGTTGCAGTCACTGGGTTCATTCTCCTGGATATGGATGGAACTATGGGAGGCACCAACTTGGACACGGAAAGTACGGAGCGCCAGGAAGTTTTGGAAAAAATCGGGAGCAGACCCTGGAGACCCGACTCATACAATGTGGCAAGGATATGATGTCAACAGGTTGTGTTGTATGCTTTACACAAGTCAAAAAGACGGCAACCAGATGTTGGCATCTGCAAAAGGCTGTTCGGATGGCAGACTCGAGGGACACAAGATTATCAGTGGTAGAGTGACACTGGCGGAAGCTGCCCTGACATGGAGACAGTAGGCCAAGTGACTCCAGGACCCGACCCGACCCAACCCAACTGCCGACACGCCATACATTCCAGCGGCTTACAAAGAATGTTGGTGAGGCTGATGGGCCAATAGCTATCCACATCAAGCAGATTTTTACTGGGTTTGAGCACTGGTATGGTGGTACTCTCCCACCATTGGGATGGAAAGACGTCATCACACCAGATCTGGTTGAAGATGACGAGGATATGTAGCTTGTAGTCAGATGAGAGATGTTTAATCATATGGCTGTGAATCCGATCAGAAGCAGGAGCTGTGTTGGAGTAATGTGCAAGGGCACTGAGGAGCTCCCACTCTGTAAATGGGGTGTTATTTTGCAACTGACCAGCTGTTTACTATTTCTACAAGAAGATGTATTCAACATTTGTTAGAGAACGTGGTAAATCAACAAAGGAGTACATGCATACTTAATGCCAATAATAGCCCTGCCACTTTAAAGAAGTATTAATTTCTACAATAAATTATTTTACTATTACATTACCTATTTATTTTCTTAACAACCCAATATAAACTATGGCATTACCAATGGTAAGAGTCCAACTAATACTACAAAAATGAACCACAAAGAGGTATGACCAAGATTAATACATATTTTCGGGCTACTGCAACCCCTGTACATCTAGAAAAATGGGAAGGTAACAATCCCCCACCCCAACACAGAAACAGTTTTTTTTTTAAATATAAAAACACTTATCACCTTCACAGCGATCTTCAGCACACAAATACATTTCTTGAATTGGTGATTCATTGCTGGAAATTTTTATAGTCATCTGCAGCGGTAACTGATAGTTCATACTTAGTTATTTTATTCTTGCTTGCCCCCATCTGTTCCACCAAAGTGATGACTGGCTCACTGAGATGACTGTAAAAAACAACTGGGGTCACGCGCGCCCAAGTCAAAACAATAGAACACGAAGACAGAAAGGAGTTAAAAAAACAACGTTGCGTCAGTCCCAATGGACATAACAGAAGACAGCCAAAACCAGTCATGTAGAAAACGGACTAAAAAAAGACACCATACAGAATCAGAGGTCTAAAACTAAAAATTAAATGGCCATTGCCATATTGCTTTGATTGATAAAAAGTAAAATGTGGTCAACAGCCTGCACGTCATTTGCTAAAATGGCCAATAACTCAGACGGCAAACCCAAGCGGCAATGTAAACAGTTAGAAAATTGGCAGTCCATCAGGATGTGGCGGACACTTAAAACTTGGGCGCAACACGTACAAAGTGGTGGGGTAGTGCCACTTACCAAATGACATTGGCTAAAAAGGCAGTGCCCAATACACAGCCTACTTAAAATAAGCTAATCCCAGTGGGAGGCCGAGAGGAGGTCATCCAAGCCACTGGGAAAGGCTTAATAAGCTGGACCTTATTCCCGTGAAGAGGCAATGTCAAAGGGACACCACCTCCTGACAGATGGCAACACAAAGATCATCGGAGGGGATATAGTAACTTGCGGGCTGAGGTACAAGGACTGCAGCCTTGGCAGTAACCTTGTTTCCTGGCAGACCGACATGACCAGGAACCCACAGAAACATCACACTGGCTCCGCAAAACTGAGCAAGTGACAGTTTTCCTGGACCTGCTGCACTAAGGTAGGGGCAGTGCACAGCGCACATAGACTTTGAAGGGCGCTGAGTGAGTCTGAGCACAGGGCACTATCGAAAAGGTTGTGTCGCCAGACGTATTCCATGGCCTGATACAGGATGAAGAGCTTGACTGTAAGTACTGAGCAGTGTGCCAGAAGCCAATATCAAAACACACGGGTGCCCATGACGAAGGCAAACCCGACCCCACAGTCAGTCTGGGAGCCATCAGTGTGTACGAAGGTACTATCTCAAAGTTCCATGTGAAGGTCATGAACCTGAAGGCAATAGACTGAGGCTGGAGTAGTCTCCTTAGGAAGCGAACGAAGCCAACTTGGTGAAGGGTTCACACCCATCGGGAAAGGTGCAGATAGTGTGAAGTTAAGCTGCCTTAGCAAGTGCCGAAAGCGGACTCCAGGAGGTAACAGAAAAGAGCGACGCGCCCCATACTGGTGATCAAAGGAATTATCAAAGGAGGAGGCAAAGGATGGGTGGCCACACATGGCAGACAAATGGCACGCATACCCGCTGAGAAGAAAGTCACAGCGGTAGGACAGTGGAAGTTCAGCAGCTTCAGCATACAGACTCCCAACCGGGCTAGCGTAAAAAGCGCCCGTGGCCAAACAGATGCCACAACAGTGGATAGTGCTGAGACGGCATAAGATGGATGGACATGCTGACACACAAACTAAGCAATTGTAGTACAAACAGAGGCGGGTGGTTCAATCGGTATCCTAGGAAGTACCATTGAGGACACATAGGACGCTGGGGAACTGTGTACAGCGGGCTTCGAGGTAAGACACATGGGAGGACCAAGAGTGTTTCCTATCAAGTATGAGCCCCAGGAATTTCGTAGTTTCAATGAACAGAAGAGCCCAACATGTAAAGATGGTGGGAGAAACCAATTGTGTCACGAGAAATTCATAGACAGTTTTGTTAGTGTAAAAGCGAAAGCCACTGTCGATGCTCCAGGAGTAAAGATGATCAAGACAGCACTGGAGACACTGCTCAGTGAGACAGATCCACAGAGAACTGCAACAAATGGCGAAATTGTCAACAAAAAGGGAGCTGGAGATGCCTGGTGGGAGACAGGCCATTACAGGGTTAATGGCGATAGCAAAGAGGACGATACTCAGGACGGAACCCTGAGGCACACCACTTTCCTGGATAAAGGTGTCCGACAAGGCAGAACCCACATGCACCTTGAAAACTCTGTCTGTTAAAAATGCCTGACGCAGGGCAGACGGCCATGGAAGCCCCATGTGTAAAGAGTACAGAGGATACCAGTTCTCCAGCATGTGTTGTAGGCCTTCTCCAAATCAAAAAACACGGCCACAGTCTGGAATTTCCTCAGAAAACCATTCACGACATGGGTGGACAAAGTAACGAGATGGTCAACTACAGAACGCCACACTCGAAATCCACACTGTGCATTCGTCAGTAAATTGCAATACTCGAGCCACCACAGCAGCCACGCATGAATCATACGTTCCATCACCTTGCAAATGCAGCCGATAAGAGAGATGGAGCAGCAGTTAGAAGGAAGGTTTTTGTTCTTATCGGGCATAGGTATGGGTATGATGGTGGCTTCATGCCAGCATCCGAGAAATGTCCTCTCTGCCCAAATGCGGTTGAACAAATTAAGCAGAAACTGCTTGTCCGCAAAAGAAAGGTGCTGCAACATCTGAATGTGGATGGCGTCTGGTGTTGGGGCGGAGGATCGGAACGAAGTGAGAGCAAGATCTAGCTCCCCCATAATAAAGGCGGCATTGTAGCACTCACAATTCAGAGAAGAGAAGGGAATCGTGCGAGCCTCCTCCACTTGTTTCCAGTGGAGGAAGGCAGGGTGAAAGTGGAAAGAACTCGAAACTCCTGCAAAATGGCAGCCTAAGGTGTTGGATATAGCAATAGGATCCACGAGGACATCGTCTGATACTGTCAGGCCAGAAATTGGGGAATGGTTCTTGGTCCCAGAGAGCCGTCGGAGGTTAGCCCACATGACGGAATAGGGGATGGAACTGTTAAAAGAACTAGTGAATGAAATCCAGCTAGCTTTTTTGCTGTCTCGAAGAATGCAATGACACTTTGCATGCATCTGTTTATAATGAATGCAGTTCATCATTGTAGGATGAATGTTAAAATGCGGAGAGCACATCTCTGAGCCTGAACTGTGTCACAGCATACCTCAGTCCACCAGGTGACTGGGACATGACGTGGTAAAGAGGAAGAGCAAGGAATGGAACATCCTGCAGCCGTAAGGATAAAGTTTGTGAGATATTTCACCTGGTCATCACAACTCAGGAAATCTTGTTCTTCAAAGGTCGCCATGCAGGAGTAAAGCTGCCAGTCAGCATTAGTAAGTTGCCATTTGGGTGTGCATGCAGGTGGGGTAGGAGTCAGTAATCCAAATAGAGAACGTGACCAACAGTATGACCTGCTTTGTGTTTGACCTCAACTGACAAGCTCTGTTTCAGTGAAGTGATACTGTCTCCCATGGGCTTGATGTTATTTGGTGTCAGGATCATAACCATGGCATGCTAACTTGTCACTAGTAACAATCATGGGAAACAATTCTGGGTCAGTTTTATATCGTTATTTCAAAGTTCATACTCAGCACTCCTTTTTCTGGGGTCAGAATGAGAGGCAGAAATTTGGGAGTGATCATTCTTACTCCCAAATCTGTTAAATTTTGCTGTACTAAGTTCCAAGACAATCTAATCAACTGTGTTGTATATTCAAACAGTCTGTTATCAGCTTTCAAGCAAAAATACATGAATTTTCACAACATTTTTATATGTTTGGATAGCTGACGTGTATTCAGAACAAGTTTTGTTATCAACTGATGTGTTGCCATTACTGAAACTAGAAAGGAATTCATACATTTGAATTTTTCCTATAGTGTCTTTTCTGTAAATGGTTTTCGCATCCCAAGTTACTTTGGGTTTCTCCCCCCAAGCAGAAAGCAAGTTCAAAACAGCTGCTCACCCAACTTGTATACAATATTCTGGCCTGTCTCTGTGCCACACAGACTCCCAACCTCTTGATGCATACGTGTGGGTCACACCCATGGTGAAGACACTCTCTTGCTGAGCACGCCACCCAACATGACGTCTTTCATTTCAATGACTGCTTCACAGCCTATGCCATCTGGATCCATTCTGCCACCTCCAGCTTTTCTGAACTGCACAGGTGGGAATGCCCCCACAGTACATCCTACATCCCCATAACCCTCTTGGCCTCAACCTTCGTTACTCATTGTCCTTACCCATCTAGCTCCTTCCCTGTTCCAGGACTACATAGCCCTCTGTTCCACCAACAGGCCCAATCTTTTTACTTCTCTCCTTTTCCATTAGCCCCTACCCTCCATCTAACCTGCACGCTCCCCCACCCCTACCCTGCTATCTGTCCCCCCCCTCCCCCCCCCAAAATCACAGCCTCCTTCTTACCCTCACCTGCTTGCTCTCCCATAATGCACTGCTGCTCACAGTCTCGCTCCAGCTGCCAGAGACTTTGGTCTCGTGTGTGTGTGTGTGTGTGTGTGTGTGTGTGTGTGTGTGTGTGTGTGTGTGTGTGTTTTCTATTTTCGACAAAGGCCTTGTTGGCTGAAAGCTAACTTTCTGACAGTCTTTTTGTTGTGTCTTTCTGCAACTCATCTTCACTATATGGTGAGCAGGAACTATCCTTTTCATTATATGGTTACATTCGGTCAAGTTGGTTTGGCTGTTGCAACTCAATGCATCTACTACGTTGTGAGTTGTAACTTCGCTCCTAAATTGTCTACAAAACTGCATGTTATTCACTTACATTCCCAACCATAAAAAATTACTACAGAGGCAAAACAATTCACATTGGACAGACAAAACATTCCAGATGAGATATGAGCTGTACAGAATTCATAAGGAGTTGTGTAATACGTCTTTACGGAGAAAAATGCACACCACACAAACTGCACCCAAGGTGGCACTTTTCTGGGAACTTTAGGTTGGTTTTGACAGTAAAGGGCCTGAAACACAAGGCTATCAGTCCCTTTTTCATTAGTAACACAGGTATTAGATTAAAACCATAAACCCACAAGAATACTGTCAGCCAAAATCCAGAAAAGAAACAAAATGTGTAAAACTGTGTGTGTGCAACAATACTGAAGTAAAAAAAATGAAAATACCAAGCAAAACTGAACACATTAACTAAAAGGGAAAAGTGACAGAAGGCTTTAAAACAACATAGCAGATGGCCTGGCTGATTGCAAGAACAGGGTGTCTACATGGACAAGGAAAAATAATTCCCAGATTTTTTCCGGTTGAAAATACACTTTTTCCATGTTAAGTGACAGTATACTTTTTCTCGGCACTTATCAATCCTTTTATGGTTTTATACACCAGCGTGGAATTTCCCGGCACTTTAGAAAATGAAACTCAGGGGAAAAAACATGATTTGGAAAGATCTTTGATGTGCAGCAACATATACACTGCATATTTCCGTGTTACGATGGCATAAATTCGAATTCCACCAAACACCGCATGTTACCTTCTGAATCATTAAAATCGAGATTGCGACGCACTTTTGTAAGCCAGTCACAGCTCATGTCACCTGATCTCGCCACTTGATGACAGCATTTGACACGTGATGTAGTCAGCCAATAGCAAGATCACTCTTAAGTAGCGCGAACACACAAATAAGAAAAATTAATGGCTTAAATTAATGTACAATTGTTGCTACAAGAAAAGAAAAGCTATCACATATAATATTGGTCTCTAAGATTAATAAGCTGCAAGAGAAGCTAAGCTTCCACATATATAGTTGACCTTTTTTTGCACATCATACATCACATAAATGTGCCAGTAATTTTTTTTAATAACGACGTAAATGTCTGATCTTCTGGGCTCGAAATTCTTCATATGGTCGTCCCCAAAGAGTTGATTTTTAAATGAGAGTCAAACCCTCTGTGATTTTAGAAATTCGTCGTACACTCTCTCACATGGTTTATCTTACATAACGGGAAATTTACTTTGAAAGTAACACTTTTCAAAGCAATATTCACAATATTTTTCCGTTACCCATTAGAAACATACGTTTCAGCAGTTGCCACAGAGCACCAGATAACAGGCATCACTGCACTTGCGCAGCTACGATGATGCAGGAAGCCCGCATGTTCATACGTGTGAAACATTAAAAGATCTTGCATTAAAATGAATCTAATGTAAAAACCTGTCACGTCACACTCATTGGAGGAAATTTGTTATTAAGAAGCACTGCACAGTCGTCCTAAAGCCTTTGACACACTTTGTTATTGGCAGACGCTTGTATGAGCACTGTGTTTTGTTGTTGTATATGGCGCATTTTCTTTGCGACTTAAGTTTCATTTTCGTTTTTTTCTCTCGTTCATGTTTTGTTGCTGTAGTATTATTCTGCAGAAGCAGGATACAGTAAATTTTTTTGTTGGAGTATTGGTTCTTACCAGTCAAAATCACAAAAATTTAACTGAAAACTAAAACAATGAAAAATTCCCGGAACTCAAAAAGATTCCCGGGTTTTTCCCGGATGAAAAAATTCCCGGGTTTTTCCCAGATTTCCCAGTTGTCCTGGGTCGTAGACAACCTGAAGAATAAAAGGACAAGCCAGCCACTCTCCAACACACTAAAATCTCCAGCCCAAAAACACAAGGCAAGAGAAACATAGATGGCGAAAAGACAAACACCAAGTTGAGCAGACGGCACCAGGGGGAATGAGGAAGAGTTGGGTGAAGACCTGTGCGAGAAGGCCAGATGCCCACCCTCAGACTGAGCAATAACCGCCCCTCCCTCTCAAATAAAACTTAAAATTAGATCAGCCATTGGGGCATTGTCACCTAACAACCATAGGTAGTGTGTAAGGAAGGTTAAAAGTCCACCTCAGGGTAGCTAAATCTGGACAGTCTAACAAGATATGGACCACTGTCAGACGTAAACCACGACAACACTGAGGTAGGTCCCCACAACATAGCAGGTGACCATGATTCAGCCAAGTACAGTTAATGTGGAACAGACAAAAGACAATGGAGTCTTTGCGAGACGCTTGCATGGAGGACCTCCACACATTCGGCAACTCCCTTACCATAAGTAATTTATTCTGCACATTCAGGGAGTACCATTCTGATTCCGGAAACTGAACACTTTGTGTTGTAATACCGATTGAAGATCAGATTCCAGTAGGCTGATCTCTGGACCCAGTTTACAAGTAGCCTCTTTGGCTAGCCTGTTGGGATTCCTGTGTGTCTCACGATCCATACAAAGACCACTGACCGTCCATGTTGTTCGAGGATGTAAACAGACTCTTGGATGGTCATAACCAACGGATGGCGAGAGTAGCACTGGTCAAGAGTTCGTAAGGCGATCAAGGAGTCGCTACAAATGAGTAAGGATTCCTCGGCACAGGGACTGATATGCTGAAGAGTGCGAGAGATAGCTACCAGCTCTGCAGTGAAAATGGCAAGGAGCACTGTTGAGCATGTCCAGCATGAGCATCAACTGTTGACCAATCTGTGTAAGCTATCTCTGAACCTCAGGTCATGTCAAGAATAGACAGGAACAAGCAGTGAAGGGCTGCAGAATGTACTGAGTCATTTGGCACTTGTGAGAGGTCCAGACGAATCTGTCATTGAGGTATACACCATGGAGGTGTACATGAGTGAATGAGGAGGATAGGTGGTAGAGGGAAAGACTTGAGCTAAGTGAGAAGGCACCAGACACAGAATGCAATTGTAATCTCCGATCTGGGCCACTGTTGCAGGAGATGAATCACCATGTTAGGGAAAATGAGACAGTAGTCCGGATGTTTAGGCATGCTGCAAATATGCACAGTATAATTTGAAGGCATATTTTTCTGCCTGATCTGCAATGGAGGAGCCCCAGCTTTCATGAGTAGGCTTTTCACAGTGCTCATTCAGAAAGGTCCCATCGCAAGTCAAACTCCACAGTGAAGTAAAGGGACCAGCATCTGCAATGCCGAGGGTGATGCTGAACTATACACCAGGCTCCCATAATCAAGATGGGACTGCGCAAGGGCTTCGTACAGATGCAACAGTGTACTGCGGTGTGCTCACCGACCAGCGTGACTCTGGCATCAAAGAATGTAAATGTGCTGCCAGTACTTTTGCCTAAGCTGACGAAGATGGGGAAATCAAGTTAAGTGGGTGTTGAAAACCAGTCGTAAAAAGCAATAAGAGCCCATGACATTAATGCGATGGTCATCAACATAAAGTTGTGCATGCGGGTGAACCGTACGACAATGACACAAGTGTATGACCCAAGTCTTGGGGGTTGCAAACTGAAAGCCATGGGTGAGGGCCCATGACTGCACCTTTTGTATGGTTTCTTGCGGTCAACATTCAGCCACACCAATAGTAGATGAGTAAAAGGAAATACAAGGATACTTTTGTGTAGCGACTCGTACATAAAGGCTTGATCTTATTATCTTTTACACTTCAATAATCAAGTTCAGCCAGGACACACATAAAAACTACTAGTCAGGAAATTTACTCCTCCACTTCCGTTTCTCGTGCCGTAGCCACATAATGCTGGTGATGAAACTGTTTCCACTGAACTGATTTGTACCTTTACCTTTGAGTTGAGAGCTACACCATGAACATGACTTAGCAACTTCGGTTAAAAAAAATTAGTAGTGTTGGACTGTGCAGAACAAATTCTGTATCTGCAATGGGGGGGCATTTACTGTCGAGTAGATAAGAACCTCACAATAATAATACAAAATTGAAATGGTCTATAATAAACTATACAGCAAAACACAGCCAGAAGAAATATGTAATATTCGACTACAAATTGTCGTGATAAGTTCAAATGGCTCTGAGCACTATGGGACTTAACTTCTGAGGTCATCAGTCCCCTAGAATTTAGAACTACTTAAACCTAACTAACGTAAGGACATCACACACATCCATGTCCGAGGCAGGATTCGAACCTGCGACCGTAACGTTAGCGCGGTTCCAGACTGTAGCGCCTAGAACCGCTCGGCCACCCCGGCCGGCGTTGTGATAAGTACAATAGAAATAGGAAAGAGAGTCTGAAAATCAATACAATAGCTTAAGTCATAAATTAATTGTTTTATATTGCCAATAATTTTAATGGAGTTTGAAAAACGAACTCTACCTGTTTGGATAGGTCAGTGAATATGATGCAGCAAGGAACCCGCCCATGCTGTGTCCAAGTAAAATCATTTTTTCCAGTTTCATTTCACGACGCCACTCCTCCACAGAACGAACAAACTGCTGCTCTGCTTCCAATGCATCTGAACTAAAATTTGGTCTTGAACTCCTGCCAAAGCCTGCATCGTAACACATTTAATCAAATCTAGTTCCATTACTTCCATGAAACAATTCTATAATCAAGATCTTTTTAATGTACTTCAGCACAGTATTCAGTTACATCAAAACAAACAAGATACAGTTAAATTTATATTTATTATTCTCATGACTTTTAATAGAATAAACTGCATATCTAAACAAAGAAGGCTCTTTCTGTGGCTTCCCTATCGTTTCCAACAAATATATTTTGTGTGTGTGTGTGTGTGTTGACGAAGACCTTAACGGCCGAAAGCTATAAATTGCAAGTGTCTTTTTGTCGTGCCTAACTGTGACTCAGCGTCCCCACTATATGGTAAGTAGCAACTTTCCTTTTCATAATATTGTCAACATGTACTTACTTATTTTATTATGACTGTCAATGTATTCCAAGTTATACTGGTATATTCTTTTGTAAATGGACAGATAAAAAAATCTTTTTACAAGCAGCAGCACAACACACATATAAAATGTATTACAATTTGCAAGCTGCTGTTGCCAGTGGCTCCTCCTACTGGTTGAAGGGTTGAAAGGGAAGGAAGAGGGATGAAGGAAAAGTACGGGTGAGGTTTAGGAAAAGGGCGTTTGGAAAACTCACCCAAAACCCTGGGGCTCGCTGCATACTTTATTTTTTTATTGTCTGGAGATATGTTGGATGGAGTCACAAACTTTTGAAAGTAGAAATGAATGGGAGGAACGTTGACAAGAATAAGTCATTGCTTTGAACCTGTTCCAATAACATCATTTTCTTTCTTTCTTTTTTTTTTTTTTTTTTTTTTTTAAATTATAGGGTATTATGGATTACCTATAAGAATGTGTAAGCATATTTTGATTAATCCTGGAGAGTTATGCACTTTGATGCTGGATATAAATGAAAGTTTGTGCAAAATAATAATTTATACCTGTTCAAAGTGTTGTTTTTATTTATCTGCAAAATTATTTGCATGTTTTGTTTAAATCCATACGGTGTGGCACACTCTAGTCTTAATATCATTGTGCTGTATGGTGCAAAGACAAACAAAAATATTACTACCACATCATTGCCTGAGAGGCTTTAATATCAACAGACAAATCAAATACTGGAAGAAATATGTGAGCCATTGTGCAGTAGCTGGACTGGTCAGGGGAGTGGTGAGTACTTTTCACCATATTGCACTGCACTCTTTGATTCAGTGTAACCTTACTTATCATGTAAGGACACCACAACTACTAACCCAATAAATCAATTGCATAAACTGGTCTCGTTCTCGCCAAAGCATCCAGATTAAGACACCACAAAGCCACTCCAGCAGCAAGGCCATGAAGTAAAACAATTGGAGTTCGTGGAGAATCTTCGTTTAGTGATATGGTCCATATCTTGTCTGACGACCCTACAACCGGGCCTATATCTACGTACCATCCCCGATATGTTGTCTTTAAATCTGGAACAATGATTAAAATGTATGTGTTACTCACAATGTTGTCAATTACATCAATCACTACACGAAAACCAAGCAAGCATGTGAACTGTACCCCAAAAGCACACAGTAACACCACTATCCCTTCAACGAGATACTTACAACTCAATATTTTGCGTTCAATAGTGCGAAGCATATCCGCCGAAGCAGGACACCACTGCAACCACTCCCACGGCCAGCTGCATTATACATTAAAAGTGAAACTTTTATAGTTTTACTCTTCGAAATAAAATATGATGCGATATACACAATGACTGATTCACTTTAACCTAAAGTTTAGAGGAAGTAGATTTTATCTCACCCAATCACGTCAAATGCGCTCCGACGCAAAAAATAATAATTATGGTTATAAAAATGAACTATTAACCTGTATCGGCTTTTCACAGTTGCTATCTCATTATCTGCCATATCTCATTTGTAAAGTTGAAAGAAGATGACAGCTTCACTGAAATGCTGCTATAAAATGGAATGTTCTTCAATCAATTATTCCTGCACACAGGCTATGGCTGGGAACACAATAACACTCTCAGTAATGTACAATACTAGCAACCTGTACCATCACTGCACTTCTTGCATGACAACAAAAACATTACACAACTACATTCGAAACATCATAGCTACTGCCAAAGATAACATAGCAACTAGACGAAGATATACCACAAGAACATCTGTCCAAGTAGATGATTCACGTTTGCCACAATGCAACGGACAAAAGTGGAACGTGAAAACTTTTCACAGTGAATTTCAAATGGCGACACCCAACTGGCCATAAAGGAACCGAATGAGACGATGACAGAACTGGACGTCAAGGTTTTCCACGAAAAAGGTTTTGCTTTGACGGTGGCGCTGTCTACTAACATCGTAGCCTGTTTTCGCCACACTCATTTTGGTTGACTGGATTTTTTATTTGGTCTTGTAGTTTACATATGTTACAGGTAGTGTAGGCCTACTGGTAATATAGACCAAGTCAAATGAAAGAATATAGTATTATCACAGTATTACATGAAAATGTTGGAACTCTTTCCAACAGTGATGGCAGATCTTGTGTTAATAACACCATTGTTCTGCGAAGCATATTACCATCTATTTTATACTTTTATTTATCTTTATTCATCCAAGGATCATCCCACAATGATATGGGCTTTGTTAAGGTTTGTTGTGATTTGAGCTTCAAATGAAAACGTTATTCCGGTTTTAAACTAAATAATAAACTTTTATGAGTTCACAAAACGAAAGGAACACAATTAGACTCAAAACGAAAAATAACACGAAAGAGCACATATATAAAAGCGTTCATAGCTAGGACGCCACAGATGAATGTTTCAGCAGAGGCACTGGTTTTACATGAAATTTAAAGCAAATACAAATCCAATCAACAATCCAAAAAATAGTACACAGCATATATAGCGTGCTTTAAGAGGACAGACCTGACAGAGAGCGGGCAAAATAACGTGACCGGTAAATGCACAGTTGGCAGAGCATGCTGTAGGGCAAATGCTGAGCACTGGAGGGGAAGTGCCTTTCTAGACTGAAGCCTATACTCACATTTTTTGTGAACATGGATCGTGACTATTCAAAAAGATCTACTATAACATCTGTCTTGGTTAGACCAAGCAAGAATTCCGCTAAAAATGTAATAAAGCAACGACATATTCTCGTCCAGCTTCTTAATCGTTTGTAATTTTTAGATACGCATCATGAGTGGCAAATTTCGAGTGCAACCTAGATTTTTCTTGTTTCGATATAAAAATTTGCTTGTTTTGTCAGAACAAAGCGGGATTTACATAATGTCACCTCATTAACATGTTGTGCAGATGCAGTCGCGAGAGGATTCTGAAACACTCCTTTATTAAGTTTGTTAAGTGAGGAACTGAGAAAAAATAACGTCAATAACTTACGAAAAAGCACATCCTCAGTACAAAAATAAACGTGTAATTCTTCACTTATGTTCCTCCAAAACACAGAATATTTCTTGTTTCACCAGGTATCGATGACTCTTAAAAATTACATTCTTTCGCCAAAAATGTCTGTAGTCAGTGGAGCAACATGGTAGATAATGGTACATAATAAATACATGGCAAAATATTCTCCTCTTTTCATTCCATCATTTGCCAAATGCTCATTCAGATACCTCAAACCGATTATAAAATATGAGGAATGGAGACTGGTGACAGAAACAGACCTCCAGCCAAGCCTAAAGAAAAATTCAGTTCCGTGTGCAGCAACATATAATGTAATATGCACCAAAGGCAAAATCATACTGACCCCTATTTTTCATCACAAACTTTTTCGCATTTCGCGTAGTGTCTTACTGAAATTCAAACATCGCAATAACTATGACCATAAACAAAAGATGGGCATGTCACCATGAAGCTGACACATAAATCCATAAGCAATGCAAAAATGAAATTATTTTACCAAATAGTTTCTGTGGAACTGCTTGTGAAGAATTGCAGGGCGTGTGACTCGATTGTGTCATGACAGCAAGTGCCAATCAGCTGAAAGTGGAGAAATATTACCAGCCTCCCCTTCAGAACAAGGGAATGAGCTCGCCCAGTGCTTTGGACAAAAACTGATCATTTCACATTGGCCACCGTATTCTGCACAGACTCCAGCCTATGAGGATAGATAGGACAGGTGTTTGGCGACGGCCTAAATTAAGGGACCATTCCAGCAATTGCCAAATGATCCAGAAAAACCCAAATCAGAGAAGCTCCACCCTCTCGAATACGAAATCATCGTCCTAACAGCTGCACCAGTTCATACGGTAATGCTCTATTGTAAAATGTTCCTTCATTTAACCACAATTTATTTCAGGTAAGTTGCTAAATAAAACATAGTTTTTGTTTTCTGCCCATACAATGAGGACACCTGCTGATGACTCCTGAACGGCTTCCAGTCACTTGCAATGTAAAACATAGTTCCACTCTTATCACCCAGTCACATTAATACACCCACCGACGACTCTCAGACTCAAAAGATGCTGCTATGCTTCCTGCCTAAATTTCAGACTCCACAGTCGACTGTCCACCTGAAAAAATAGGCCAACATACATTGCTCTCAAGCATTATACATCCTGACATATGATCCTTGTAGAAGCAGCAGTGCTCGCTTACAATGTTGGAGAATTTAAAAGTTTTCCAACTATTTATTTCATGGACGTAAATTGTATTTATTTCAGTTTTCATGTTAGTAAACGCGAAATGCTAATGCAGTCTGTGTTGGAATAAGGGATACATTTAACTGTTTCGAATGTTTCGAGCAGTAGGCAATTGTTACCAAGAATTGGATCGATTGCAACCAATCAGTCAGTCTACTTTCTTGTTCTGTGAGTGAGGACCTGGCATACTTACTTATTCACTTCTTCTTGTTTTTTGTGTGCACAATTGTACTGTGTGTCCTGCCTTTCGATGCAGGTTAGCTTAGAGGTTAAGGAAAGATGAGCAGCAAAATTAAAAACTATTTACTTGTTCTCCTCCATCCAAATAGTTAAAACTTGCCAACAAATCTTCTGCAAGTGAAAAGTCAGAAATTTCGACGTTTCGAGTGGACGACTAAAGTGAAAATGTAAACCTGAACCCTGAACCCACAGTAAAAATACAGTGAATGAATTTGTGTATAACAGCAAGTAAAATGAACGTCCATAATGTTGGACTTTGGATCAAGAAATCACATTTTGTGATGCGAATGACAGGTTAATGGTATTAAACAAAAAATTTTTGCAAAGAAGTAAGTAATTTAGCAGTAGAAAGAAATAAACAAGGCATGAACATTGTACAGCATTGGGCTACCATATCTGCGTTATCTTTATGTGATTAAAGAAAGAAAGAAACGGTTCTGTAGGTCAAAAACCAACCCACATATACTTCGAGACATTTATTTAGTTAGCTTACCAGTCCGACATAATAGCTCTAAGGAAAACAAAGAACAAACTCCCCACTCTCAAAATCAGTTCCTCTTCCAAGGAATAAACAATGCACATCACTGTTTGGTCTCCTGGTCCCACAGTTTCAATGCGTAAAAAATATTTAAACGCAAAGAAACTTCTGTTTCTCAGTTTTATCCTTCCTCTCAATTCAGTGAAAAGTGTTCCCACATCTTTTAGTGAATGTGAACGTGGGATTTCGCAAATGAATCTCTTCATAGCACCTAAAAGAGCATTATTCCGTCTTTCTACTGTCAGCAATCTGATGTTCGTTAAATTGGTTGGTCATCCACTGCAGTTGTTTCATGGGTTATGAACACAGAGTGTAAATATCTATGGAGTGAGCCTTCAGATGGGAAGAACAAGAATTCTGTTCGCAACGTCTTCTGCAAATCGGGTCAATGATTTTGGGATTGTGCATTTTAGCCCGTATAGCATTTAGCGTATTTTAGTGTTATTACTTTGCTGCTACAGCCATATCAACTTTAGAAGTACCATGGAACTTTGTATACAAGTTTTGTAGACATTTTAACAGTTTAATACCACGAACTGAAATTGGAATACAGCTGTGAAGAGAATTGTAATACACTTTTTTGCCACAGTATACTAACTCAGATTCCACTTTATTTACATTTCTTTCAGTAACAGGATAAGAAGTTGCAGGAAACAATATTTTTTACATTTTCTATTCAGCTTCTTCATATTGTTAAATCTCTGCTGTAATTAATTACGATAATATGACTCTGTTGATGGCGCCAAGTGTCACGAAAAAGCAACGCATTTGGAACTATGTAATTTGTTACAGTAAATACAGTAAGGGATTTTTACTGTCTGCTTGTCCATTGTTATTTTAATTTTGTATTTATTTACCCTTCTGCTTTTTATAGACAAGTAAAACATCTGTCATATTTTTTTTACCACCTCGTTATAAAACCATACACTACACACACGAAAGTAAGAAATACAATGTCAATGTTCATATTTTGGAAGACCTAATAAAAGAATTGACAGCCAGCAATATTCTTTCAGATTCACTAGTATTCTATTCTGTTCAAATTATCGAATCTGTTCTAATTAATTACGAAACAATGACACTGTATAGAAATCTGTCTCTCACCGAAATACTTAGATACACATAAGAGTGAGAAACTGCATAAATTGGAGGAAATTCATCAGATTATCATATATAAATTTTATCTGCACATGAACATTGCACTAGTATGTATACACTGAGTGGCAGTTTAAGCAAACACACTTGCAAATTTATCTAGCACTTTTCTTGTAAACTCCTCACAATAAAATAGCAGAAATTATGTCTACAATACAACAATACAAAACCCTGTAATGCAGTGTCTCAATATTTTTCAACATATTAGGTGCTTCATATCAATATAACATGCAATGTACATACCTTTGAACAGCAACTGGTCCTTCTTTCACATACTACTCTTAAGGGGAGTTAGACTGGGTAACAATTTTCACATTTCGGATTTTTATCTCATTATAAAATTTGCAATTTTCCGAATAAAATTATGTATATATAAAATGTATATATACATATTACTATATACTATTACTATATAAAGTACTATATAAAGAATTACCGATTTTATTAGATATTGAAGTAATATAGATAAAAATTTAATTTTTTCAACCATTTTAAATTATATTTAAAAAATAATATAAAATAATTCCCATGTGAGTTTATATATATATATATATATATATATATATATATATATATATATATATATATATATATGTATATAACGAAAGTGCTGGCAGGTCGATAGACACACAAACAAACACAAACATACACACAAAATTCAAGCTATCGCAACAAACGGTTGCTTCACCAGGAAAGAGGGAAGGAGAGGGAAAGACGAAAGGATGTGGGTTTTAAGGGAGAGGGTAAGGAGTCATTCCAATCCCGGGAGCAGAAAGACTTACCTTAGGGGGAAAGAAGGACAAGTATACACTCGCACACACACACATATCCATCCGCACATACACAGACACACGTAATTTGACCTATGTAATACAGTAATTCACAGCCTTCTCTATAAGGAATTACCGCTTTTATTAGATATTGAAGTAATACACAGGTCGAAGTGCTAACATTTCTCCAAGTGACGAATAGATTAGGAACTCTCTCAAAAAGTAAAGAATGACGCCAAAACGAAGTGTTTTTAAGAAATGTGGGTTACAGGGCAATAGATTTTCGAATAAAGGGAAACACTGTGTTCAACATGTGGTGCGTGAAGTTCCAGACAATGAAATACAGGAAAACTCGTCAATATCTAGAGAAACGCCCATTAGTGCTTCGAAGATTAAAATAAAACGTTGTTTTCTCAAAACGAAAATTATGTAAATGGTAGGTTAGGTTTTATTCTGATAGATTTACACATCCTGACAAGGGTGTCAGGTGAATGTGCATGTTGTGAAATATGTGGAGGGCCAGTTAGTTTACATAAAGACAGTGAGGTATCAAATGGACTAGCCAAGAAACTTATCATTAATTGTGCCAGTTGTAAATATACTCATTCATTTTCGAATTCTGATAAGTGTAAAGATAGTTATCTTGAAGTAAATGTTAGATGCTTTTATAGATTAAGAGCTATTGGCAAAGGACACACTGCAGCAGCAATGTGTGCTGTGATGAATGTGCCACACTGTTCTTGTAAAATCGACAAGTATGAATGATTTATTGGAGCTGCTGTGGAATCTGTTGTGTGTGAGTCAATGAAGGGTGATGCAAACGAATCTGTTGAAAAAAATGATGGTATGACTGACATACCAGTAGCTTTTGATGGCAGTTGGCAGAAGTGCATCTATAGTTCTAAGAATTCTGTTGCTATGGCGACCAGTGTGGATACTGGAAAGGTTAAAGATTTCCAGATTTTAACCAGACATTGTTACAAGTGTAAGTCAGGGAATGAAGAAGGGCATATCTGAAGCAGAAATTATGAAGAAAGAAGTGGTAGTATGGAGCCCTCTGCAGCTATTGAAATTTTAAGTCGAGCTGTGAACGAAAGGGGAGTGTGTTACAGTAAGTTATTAGGTGATGGAGACTCAAAATCATATAACAGTGTAGTAGCCGCTCAGCCTTGTGGTGAGAAGATTATCACAAAACTGGAATGTGTTGGTCATGTCCAGAAGAGGATGGGCACCAGGTTGAGGAAGTTGAAACAAAGTTTTAGAGATAAGGAACTTTCTGACGGTAAAAACTTAAGAGGCAGCAGTATTATAGGATGGCCATTAGAAATAATACTGAGGATTTGTTATTTGTTGAAAATGAAGCAGGCAGTATGGGGTACCTTCTTCCACAGACTGTCAACTGGTGAAAAACCAGTACACCACCTCTGCCGTCCAGGACCTGATTCATGGTGCAATTATTGCAATGCCCAGTACTCAAACAGTTCATACAGCCGTAAACATTCCGTACCAGCAGCAGTCATGGGTATCGTAAGACCTATTTACAGAGCTCCAACAAATCCTGAATTACTGAAGAAGTGCCTGTATGGTCAGAATCAAAATCCTAATGAATCATTCAATAATCTTACATGGACTCACTTACCAAAAAAATGTTATCGTTGGAATGAAGACACTAAAGTGGAGGGTCAGTGATGCTGTTATTGCTTTTAATGATAGCAACATTAGTAGGGTGAAATACTACAGCATATGGGAATTAATCCTGGAGCAAATATCATCAGAGAACTTGAACAGATGGACGAGGGTCGCATAGATAAAGCAGATTATGCAGCACAGTTGGCCCCTATGGAGCCCAGAAAGAAAAAAGAAGAAAAAACTTGGAGATTGATCAAGAGGAAGATATACAGTATGGTGCAGGGTACTTCAGAGGGACTAAAAATAAAAATTTAAGCATATACGAGGGCCGTTAAGAAAGTAACTTCCAGTTGATTTTAAAAAATACACCAAGTTAAATAAAAATATTTTAATATATACATCTTACAACTACATCTTTGCACTATTTTTCTACATAGTCTCCATAGCGATTGAGGCACTTATCGTATCTCTTCACAAGCTTTGAAATTCCTTCTGCATAAAATCACCCGCTTGTGCCTGGAGCCAGCCTGTGACCGCATCTTTGAGCTCTTCGTCGTCATCAAACCGCTGTGACCCCAGCCATTTCTTCAAATGCATGAAGAGGTGATAATCACTTGGCGCCAGGTCTGGGCTGTAAGGTGGATGGTTGATAACGTCCCACTTGAAGGACTCAAGAAGGGCCATTGTTCTGCGAGCAGAGTGAGGACGGGCGTTATCGTGCAAAAAAACGATACCGGAAGTCAGCATACCACGGCGTTTGTTCTGTATAGCCCGTCGTAACTTTTTTATTGTTTCACAGTACACGTCTTGATTAATGGTCGTACCACGTTCCATGAATTCAACCAACAACACCCCTTTGGCATCCCAAAACACCATTGCCATCAGTTTTCTGGCAGAAAAATCTTGCGAGGCTTTTCTTGGTTTGGTAGGCGAATTTGAATGTGCCCACATCTTTGATTGTTCTTTCGTCTCAGGGTTCACCTACTTAATCCAGGTTTTGTCACCGGCCACGATTCTGTTTAACAATGGTTCTCCTTCGTCCTCATAACGTGACAGAAAGTCTAATGCAGAGGCCATTCTTTGAGTTTTGTGGTGGTCGGTAAGAATTTTGGGCACCCATCGTGCACAGAACTTGCGGTAGCCCAATCTTGCTGTCACTATCTCGTACAAGAGAGTCTTAGAAATCTGTGGAAAACCAGTAGACAACTCCGACATTGAGAAACGTCGATTTTCACGAACTTTTGCATCAACTGTCTGAACGAGTTCGTCAGTCACCAATGATGGTCTACCACTCCTCTCTTCATCATGAACGTTTTCTCGTCCACTTTTAAATAAACGTACCCATTCACGGACAACTCCTTCACTCATAACTCTTGGTCCGTACACGGCACAAAGCTCACGATGAATAGCTGCTGCAGAATATCCTTTGGCTGTAAAAAACCTTATGACAGCACGCACTTCACATTTGGCGGGGTTTTCTATTGCAGCACACATTTCAAACTGCCACAAAAACTAAACTAGCGCAGGTACGGCGTTCACTCGACCACGGCTTGATGCCGACTGACCTGTTGAGTGCGTGAACGCATAGATGGCGTCGCTACTCCCCCCACAACCCGCACTGTGACCAATCGGAGGATACTTTCTGAACCGCCCTCGTATTAAGTGAGTTACAGTCTTTTGAAACTTTTTTTATTGAGAGGTTAGTCACCTTTTTATTGTGAGCTTATGGAATTTACCTGTTGGTAGGTTACACTTGGTGACAGCCAGCCAGGATCGTATTTTCTTGTGAATTTATGAGAAGTAGTAAGTTATATATCTCCTCTTATTTACCTAATGTTAAATGTAGTTTGCATTTGGTGCAACACATTTACTAATTTGTCACTCCTTTCACAGATCATCGGGAATTTATTGCTCTTTGTTGTTATTGTATTTGTTCCAATTTTACTCTGCCTTTGTTTGCTTTTGTGCCTAATTTTGACTTGTGAAAATGCCGGGAAAAACTGCTACCAGTACATCGCAATGCATAATGAATGAAAAAGCTGACTTGGAGAATTTGACTGATAATACTAGCGACACTCAGTGTCATAATGATAATCATTCAATTACAGATAAACAGTGCATGCAGACCACCAGTAATGATTCTAATCTAAATGATGAGCAAACAAATTCAATTATGTCCACAGTAAATTTAATGACAAATGATGACGCGGCACGTTCTGCTACAATGAACGCTGCCCAGTTTGACATACCTGATTTGCAAAATTTACACAGTGAACAGATAAATCTTTCTAATGAAGATGAACAATGAACTCAAAATACATGAGATTTATTTGATTCCAATGTAGTGACCAACAGTGCACAGCCAATTAGCAAACCTTTTCATGAATCAGACGATGACCAAATGGTTACAAAAAACGTGACAAATGCAGATACACCATCAAACAGCACGGAGAATAGAGTCGCTAATTTTGGCATGGATCAAGTTGTGGCATTATTGCTACAACTTAATGAAAAACATGACAACGATTACAAACAACTTAGTGAACAGATTATAGCCATTGCCGTGCAATGTCATGATACCAAAGAACAGTTACGTGAGGATTTTAAGGCTTGTGCTAGGAATAGTAGTGAAGAAATTAGTACCATGGCACAAGAAATACGTAATACACATGCAGCTACAACAAAATTACTTAGAGATGAAACCAGTGTAATTGCTAAACAATGTTCAGAAAACGCAACACAGTTACGTGGCGAGTTTAAATTAATGTCAGCAGAACTTTCACTTACTCTGGATGCGAAAGTCGACAAGAAATTTGAACAACAGAACAGCCAACTTGACGAACGGTTTTAATCTGCACCTACAATACAGTGAAACGCGTTTCCGTAAAATAATACAGGAACAAAACAAAGTAAAGAAACAAGTCATGGAAACAATTAATACACAGAGACAGGAAGACGATCGTAAGTTGTTTACGAAAGCAAAAACATACGTAGACACCAACATTGCCACAGTATCGGACCACATCAATACTGTCAAACAGTTAAACACTGAATTGCATTGTGAAATCTCCGATCTAAAAACAAAAACAGGCACTTTCAGACAGTGACCATCAGACGTGAACAATTCGAATTAATACAGGATCCTGATTCCATTAAAGCAGACATTAAGAAATTAAACAAAACCACATGTAAAGTGCAAAGCCAAATTGATGCCTGTGACGCTAAAAATGACGATGAGGTAAAAGAACTGACTAAAAAATTTGATGAATTGGCCAGTCGTATTGACGTTATCGAAAATAACAATGACCCCAAATCAGACGTTACGTCACCAGTTTCGTTCAATCAAACACCCGAATTCCAAGATATACAGCAGACAGTGAGATAGGTACGTCCAATAATATATGATGTAGAAAATCGACAGAAATGAAAAATGTTTAGGCTTCTAACACGTCACAGCATACGCCACATTCTGAACATTTTTCACACTCACACAGCCAGTATAACTAAGGTAATTTAGAGAGAGTACATGACTTAGATTCCGAACAGACACAGACAAAAAGATTCTCATACAATCCTGAACCTGCTCAGACATTCAGAGACGATAATTTTGATTACAAGCATTTTCTATCCGTTAGGAAATTTAAAGTATTTAATAATGATAGAACGCAGATTCACTCCATGGATTGGATACAACAATTTGCAGTTTTCTGGAAGGCAAACCTGCAACTTGTATGAGGCCGATAGCGAGACAATGTTACTGGATGGAAGAATTTAAGTGCTTTTTTGTCAGTGTATTAGTCGAAGACGACACAGCGCGGAATTAAGGATCAGTTAATTAGCTTACCGAATTATGAGAACTCAGATTTTTCCACTGTCACGCAATGTTTTGAACACATTGTAGGGAAGCAGCCTACTCACGCCGTTGTAAATTCACAGCAGTCTTTCCATTGTGTGCCAGCCAGTCCGCGGTAACTAGCTCTGACGTCATAAAGGTTGCGCAATACTTTAAAAATCAAATAAATAACCTAAAATGTTTCTAGCATGTCAGGAGTAATACTAAATCAACATATGTTGAATGTCAGTTCAATAACTTTAACCATTTTCGAAATTTGGACGTTTTTCTGCAAAAATCATTGGCGCAACAGAAAAGAACTAGAGATTTAAAAATTTATACTTAGATTCCTTTTCAATAATAATTTAATAGAAACAGTACTTTGGATCTCACAAATTAAGATTTTAGTTGAAATTCATAATTTTCTGGTTTTTGTCTTAAAACTTAAGGAAGCAAGAAAGATTAAGTAGGCTAATAAATAAGGCTAGGATGTTTATATTTAAGTAGAATGGAGATCCGCTACAACCATAAAGATGTGAGAAGTTTCATTTGAATAACTATAAAACTATAGCGATAGCATATCTCAAAAGGGCAAGTTCAGAGCTCGTCTACTGCATGCAGTGTAATTAAATTAATTCTCTCGCCCAAAATATATAACTTAGCCACATCAAACTTTTATTATGATTACTTACCTGTGTGCTGAATGCACATTTAAATTGAGAGCTTCATCGGCCATCAGCAAAAGAAGCTATGATTTATTCGGTAACTTAATGTGGTGCATTACTAGCCCAGCGGCTAATCGGGAGAGCCGATTTGATCAGGCGTTCCCTTAGCCGTCCGCACCACGGCTTTATATATAAGAACGCTGCACGAGGAAGCAAGGCCCCAGTTCTCTCCAGACGCTGAACAGCACGCCATCTGTGTCGGGAGTCGCGTCGCGTCGCGTCGCGTCGGTATCATTGCTACAAACAGCCTCGGATGCCGTATTAAGTTACTCGGGATACGCGTAACCATGAAACCTGTTTCGAGAGAAGTGTTAATTCTGGGATGACTTTAATGATATATCTTCAGTTTGCGTATGTCGTATTTTCGCATGCCGCCGCGGAACAGACATTCTACCATTATTTAGCGTGGCGTTTGATGAACATTATCATCAAATTATGGCGAGCATTCATTTAAATATTTAATTTGGACAGTTATAGTGGCATCAGCGCATTAGACTCTGAACTGCTCTGTTAGTTAGATTGTGTGGACTCTTTTTTTTTTCATCTGTGACTTTCAGAATATAGAGAAAGTTTTTTTTTTCACGATCGTTTTTGATTATAAATCCCAGACAATCTCCTAATTCCTCAGAGCTATAAGCTGTAGTTATAAGTGTATTACTCAGATGAAGTGGGCACTAGGAATTCTAATTACAGGCTTCACATTTTGCTAATCACTTTCTGGTTGCCAATATTGTAGTTAGAGAGCCGGTGTTGAGAACGGCAAACAACAGCATAAATGATAGGAACTGGTTTTACATTCTACAAACCAAACATTTTATGTAACAACATAATTCCACCAGCCGCCCCACATATGGTTAATCGGCCGTGAAGTGTTTCTACATTCTACAAACATTTATACCACCGTAAAATTTTCCACCCGCCGCCCCACAAATGGTGCATCGGCCGGGAAGTGTTTCTACATTCTACAAACATTTATACCACCGTAAAATTTTCCACCCACCGCCCCAAAAATGGTGCATCGGTCGGGAATAACTGAGTAAAAGTGAAAGTGATTTTTAACTATTCGGATTCGCGAGTGAAATGCGATACGCAACTGAGCATAGAACAGTGAATGTGTTACGTGCGTATGTGGACGACGCAATTGGATTAACAACGCCTCTGCATTGACGGAGCTGGCACTGAGTCTAGTGGCGCTGCCGGCATCGAGAGAAGCCAGTTTCGCCTCACCGCAGTCATCCTCCGGATCAGCTGGAGCCGCGCCTGCAGTTGCGGGCCACGCAAACACACAACAACCGTCGGAGTGCCGTCTGCAATTCAGCGAGCTGCGTCGCATCAGTAATCGTGGTACGCCACGCCGGCAACGCCATACGTAGTGCAGAAGGAACTAAGTTAAGTGAAAAGCTGTTAAAAATTTTACTAACCTTCACTAAAAGACTGTCGGCGATGGTACGGCCAAAAGACACTGAGGTTAAACTTAAATCAGAACCTATGTCTGTTGAGGGAACTGTAAATCCAGACAACGGTTCAAGTGTAAATATGCATGGAAGTAGTAATGTTAAAGTGAAATATGAAGTATTGTCTCCTGACAGTAGTGTACAAAGGGGCAATGATTCAATAATAGAGACCCCTGTAGTGAAGCAGAAATCAGAAATTGTTAATTTATTGGATGATAGTTTCTCTGATGAATTAAAAATGAAACAGTCATCAGAGATGGTAGAGTTTAAGAAGGAGAAGTTAGATATGACTGATCAATCAGAAGTTTCATTTAGTTTTGATGATTCTGGTGTTGGAGCTAGTTTTTCGTCACCTGAGTGTGAAAAGAAACCAGCTAGTGAGCAACCCAAAGATACTGGGGCTATTGATTTAAATGTTATATTACAAGCAATAGCTGCCAGTAATGCAAAAATGACAGCTGAATTAAAGTCTGAAATAACTGAGGTCAAAAGCAGTAATGCTGAATCAAAGTATGAGATTGTGGCCAGCCAAACCAATTTTAATAAACGGTTTGAGGCAATGGACAATAAATTAGAATCCAATAAAGCTGAATTAGAAAATTCTTTCAAGGCTAGTTGCAATAAGTTGAAAGAGGATCTGGACAGTTTGAATTATAAAACTGATTACAACCAAGAGGATATTAAAAAAAGGTTGCTCAACAATTTTCTGAAATGTATAAAACAGTAAAATCCGAAGTTGCGGAGGTTCGCAGAGACTTCCAAATGGAAGATGCGAAGCTGGAGCACAAGTTAACAGAAAAGATCGAGGCGGAATCTGAACTGTGCTCAGATATATTTAAAGATGTTAATATAAAAGTAAACATATGTCAAGCCGAAGTAAATGCAATCAAAACTGATACTACTCATATTGTGCAAAGAGTAGATAATGTTGAAAGGAGAGTAGAAAATATCAGTACTAACATTGCTAACATTGAAAGTAAAGTAGCTTCAGTAACTTCTGGTAATGGTAGTATGCAACAAGTTGTAGCTGCAAACGCCGCTTTTATCGGGTGTCGGCAGTTCTTGCGGTTCGATCCAGATAAAAACTTCCACCCGCTAGATTTCTGGAACGATTTTGAAGATGTGATTCCACCAGCTTGGTCTGAACGAGAGAAAATCTCATTTATTAGAAGCCATTTAGCAGGTGACGCCATGCATTGGTCAGCTGATGTTATGTTGAAGTGTAAAACATTAGCGGAGTTTAAAACAGCTTTCATTAATGAGTATTGGTCTAGCAATAAGCAAAATGAAGTGTTGAGAGAATTTTGGAGTGGAAAACGCTTCAATGCAGGCAAGGAATCTATTAAAGAGTTTGCTAGGTCATGGATCTCACGTTTGTCACATTTGGGCGATAAGCTAAAACCGGAAATGATTATACTAGGTCTTGAAGCCAAACTGCCATGGTATTGGCAAACTAGAATTATATCTGCCCCTAGAGACAATCTGGATCGTTTCATTGAATATTTGGAACGTGTAGAACGTGTTGCTGCCAATGAGGAGCAAGCACGTAATAACAGAAATGCTATTAACACTAGTAGTAATTTTAAGAACGAGCAGAATGGCAATGTACACATCAGAACAGTAGGTGTTCGTCATCCTAAGAGAGGTAGGAATTGCAGAAATAAGTATCAGAACCAACAATGGCATCCAAGTGATGATAATTTTGTTCCATACAAAATTATGCATGTAAACAACAGTACGGAAAGCAATGCTATGCCAGTTAACTATAATGAAAATAAAGGAAACAGTAGTAGGCCGAGGCAGGAAAACTAGTTCCCGTCTATGAGGACACTGGCGCTCACCAGGCGGTTACTTTTCCTAAGCCAGTAGTTACGGGAATTGGTAAGACAGATCAGAATACTCAGACTGAACATGTGGATGAAGAGTCGGTAGCATCTAAGAATACAGCAGAAATATTAGATCACTCACAGTATTTGATAGATACCGTGTTAGAGACGCTTTCTAAGTGGGAAGAGAAAGAGAAGGCGCGGCAGCGCAACGATAGGGAGGAGCTACAAAATACTGAATTGTCAGGTGAAGAAGCAGAAGAAATTCATGCTTATATTTACGATGAGGATGATGTGCTCTTATCTAAAGTGCCTGTGCAGGATGTTGATACTGTACTAATAGATTTAGGACAGGAGGTGAGTGAGAATGTAGAGGGTAGCCTGTTGGGGGTCGATGAACCCAGTAGCTGTGACCAGTTGTCACTTGAGAAGGAAACCGACGATAATGGTGAAAGTGGTTTAGCTGTAACTAGTATTATGCCCGATCTGGAGGCGCAGAATCGCTCAGACTACAGTAATTTGGGTCATGTTCAGCAAACTAAATGTAATGAAGTCGTGCGGTGTTTCGATTTGAAATCAATAGACCGACTGGAAAAGGCAGCTGAAAATGTAATACAGGAAACCCCTACACACTTTGAGCTAAATGTAATGAAGACATATGTCGATCACTTTAGTTGGAGACAAATAAAAAAGGAACTATTGGATGAGTTTGAGGAACCACCTGTACAAATTAGAATAAGCCACCCTATAATAATAGTGAATATGTTGGGTATCAATGTATGTTGTCTCTTAGACAGTGGAAGTGAGGTGAGTGCGATATCTCAGTCCTTCTTTGATGCATTACCTGGTAAAGACAAGCTTACATTAATGAGGGTATCAGGACTAAGAATAATTGGTGCTACTGGCAAGGTGTCAAAAACGGTAAAGCAAGAAGCTTTGCTGCCCTTTAACATTAATGGTAATTTAATTGATCATCCATGTTTAATTGTAAACAATCTCAGTATTGAGGTTTTAATTGGCATAGATTTCTTGTCAAAATATCAGAGTGTTGTTGACTTTGAAAGAAGCCAGTTAAAAATGGTCTTGCCGATAACCATTGTAATTACAGTATCTTTTAGTGATAAACATGTAGTAACTAATGATGAAACTTGGGAGCTGCCTATACGAGTTCTGAAAAATAGGAGATATTGGGACGAAGGTGTTAATCTTAGTACAAGTAAGCTAAACACAGAAGAAGAAGAAGCAATTATTTTGGACAAAATAGAAGCTAAATTGCAGGAAATCGATAAAATTTCAGCTAATCAGAAGGAAGAACTGAGACAGGTTTTAAAAAGGCATCATAAGGTATTTTCAGATCGACCTGGAGTGGTCAAAGGTTATGAATGTCAATTAAAGGTGAAACCCGGCCAAGTGTTTTTCAGGAATCCATACCAAATACATGTAGCTAGGAAGGAGGCGGTTCGAAAGGAGATACAGAGAATGCTGGAGTGAGGTGTGATTGAAAAAGCGGTCAGTGAGTACAATAATCCTCCTGTTGTTGTACCAAAAAGAGACGGGAGTGTCAGATTGGTCTTGGACGCTCGTTGGTTGAATGAAATAGTGGTTAGGGAAAGTGATAGACCGCAGAACATGGACGAGGTATTGCAAAAGGTCCGGGGAGTAAAATTCTTAACTTCTATGGACATCACGTGTGGATATTGGAATTTGCCACTGGCGGAAAGTTCAAGGAAGTACACAGCTTTCTTGTACGAAGGACTTTGTTACCAATACCGTGTGGTACCTTTTGGACTTAATATCTCTGTTTGTGCCTTCGTACGTGTGATGTGCCACATTTTAGGACCAGCTTTAAGTAATAAAATAACAGTCTACGTAGATGATCTGTTAATAGCAACTCCTACCTGGGAAGAACACATAGCTTTATTAGAGGAAGTGTTAGAGGCTATTGAGAGAGGTGGCATGAAACTAAAGATTGAAAAGACAGAGTGTGTTAAAGAGGAAATAGGTTTCTTGGGATATATGATAAGTGGAAAAGGTATTCTGCTGACCCAGGCAAGCTAGCAGTCATTGAAAGATTTGAGGCTCCCGGGAACAAGAAGCAGTTGAGATCGATGTTCGGTCTTTTCGGCTTCTATAGGCGTTTTGTTAGGGATCAGGCTTTTAATGCGCCCTGTCTTCACCTCCTGCTGAAAAAGAATAACCCGTGGGTTTGGACAGCAGAATGTCAACAGGCGTTTGAGGTGCTTAAACAAGCTTTAATTAATAGTCCTATTTTACATCATCCTGATTTTGAAAAACCATTCTGTATGTCTGTTGACGCTAGTGGCTATGGTATAGCTGTGGAGATATTCCAAGTAGAAATAGAGAACGAACAAGAAGTGCACAAGACTATAGCTTTCGCAAGTCGATCTTTACAGTCAGCAGAGAGAAATTATGGCATCTCAGAACTGGAAGCATTGGCAGTTGCATTTGGGGTACAGAAGTTTGAGCAGTATCTATTAGGTCACAAGATAATTGTTTACAGTGACCATAAGGCGTTGACCTTTTTAAAGACCTGTAAGTTGAGGAATGCTCGTTTGGTAAGACGGTCATTGTATCTCCAGCAGTTTCACCTTGAGGTTAGATCTATTCAAGGGAAAGACAATCTGGTAGCTGATGGGTTATCTAGAAGTGCGGAGCTCTGTGATGACGCGGGAATTACAGCAACAGACCTAAATGAAGTTCGAATGTTTGCATTGCACGAAGTAAAGGAAGAAAGTGCATTAAAGAGAGTGATTAAGGACTTGAGACGTGAGCAGAATGCAGATGACCAACTGAAATTAGTGAAGAGCTATTTAGGAAATGCGAACTATCCTAAGGTTTCGCAGTACTATTGTCTGCATAAAGGTATTCTGTTTAGGAGGAAAAAGGTAGGTGTTTCTGAGTGGAAGCTGTGCTTTCCCTCACAACATGTAGACTTACTAATCGACTATGTACACCTGAGGTATGGGCACTACGGTGCAAAGAAGTGCATTGCAAAATTAAAAGAAAAGGTTGTGTTTGACAACATGTACCGCCGTGTGGCCAAGCGTCTAACATCTTGTGTAGTGTGCCAGAAAGTCCGTGCTGCTAACACCAGAATACAAGGGGATATGCATTCAGTAGAGCCGACTGAAACCCTAGAATTACTGGCATGTGATTTGTTTGGCCCTCTTCCTGTTTCGAGAGGTGGTTGCACCCATGTTTTTGTTGTTGTGGATGGATTCAGTAAATACGTTAAGCTATACCCAATTAAAAGAGCAAATGCAAAAACATTAGGAGAAAAATTGGAAAAAGATTTCTTCGTGAACGTTGGCGTTCCGAAGAATTTGCTGTCAGACAATGGGCCTCAGTTTACTTCTGATAGATTTAAAGAATGTCTGGCTAAGGCCGGAGTGAAACATCTGAAAATATCTGCATATTTTCCCCAAGGAAATATGAGTGAACGTATTATGAGAGAATTGAATAGGCTTTGCAGGACTTATTGTGCTCGGAAACACTCAAGTTGGGCAGAACACATTAAGTATTTTGAGAATGTAATTAACAACTTAAGACATGATGCAACTGGTTTTGCACCTTTTGAATTGATGTTTGGCCAAGAACTGCACAGTGTGATTGCAGATATTGTAGAATTCCCTATTCTAACGCAAATATCCACAGACGAGAAGATATTAAAGGCTAGGGCAAATATAAGAAAAAGAGCGTTGGAAAGGAAGAACCGTCATGACGCAAAAGCTTGTAATAGAACATATTAAAGGCTTTACTTTACCGAAGTATGCGATACCCTCCAAATTCAACCAGTTTAACGAGTATTTATGATTATAGAAAAGTTATTGTGTATGTTAACAATGATTGCACAACATGTCTCCATAAACAGTCAACCCATTAAATCATACTGAATAACTGACCCACACAAAAGTTAATATCACTTGATCACTGATACAGCAAATGTCATCATGTAAAAACACTAAGTTTATCTTAAATAATTAATATGAAGTACGAAAAATAGTAGCCAACTTAGGTATTTTGGATCTCCTTAAATAAAAATCACCCAGTGAAACCTATTTGTTCACTAGGAGCGTTCACACTCAGTATTCACGTAATCAATCCTATTTTAGACGAAAACTAATGTAATTCTTAATAATTCATGTTACTTACTTATTTATGCAAATTAGAGAAGTCAATTGACAAACTTCTAAAAAATGGCCTTTTTGTAACAGAGAATTATTCTGTCAAGTCAACAAATCTGTCTGTCATTTTCATAACATGTTAAATTATGTCACTCGATGCAAATTAATAACTTATCTGCACAAATTATGATAACAGATGTACATGTGACTTATAAACTATATCTCTTTTTAGTAGTTCTTTGACAATGTTATAAATACAAGCAGCAAGAAGGGTCGAGGGGGCAGTCGGAATGTCACTTTGGTAAAGTGTGTTTGTGTGTTATTGTTTGAGGTGGATAAACAATGCAAAGATCATGTAATGGAAGTACTACTTTGTGTTGTGTCATGGTCTTTGGTAGACAGTGGAATTAAGATGGCCACCAGAGTAATAAATATTTGAAGGTTACATATTTGTTGGTTTCGCTCGTTCTTTATCATCAAAAGCACATAAAAAACACGGGACCTCATGTTTTTAACCCTAGACAACCAGATTTAGAGCCAGCATCAGCATCGAGACACAGCAGCGATCCAGCAAGCAGCAGCGATTACTACAACGCATTTTAATGGTGCCAACCTAACATCAAGTGCTAACAAGCTCCGTAAATGGGAGTGAAATAGTGCGATTACAGCAATTAGCTATATCAACGACTAGGCGACCATTACAAAAGTGGGGGCTCGTCCGGGATCTTTAAGTGCATCGATGATAATAGTGCAGCGATAAATTTCGTAAGTGCTTAGCACTTTAAAAAAAAAAAAAGTTTATTTGTGCAGTGTGGCAACAGTGAAGATATGTCAAAGTGAAAAACAAAAAAACGTGTGTATGTGCGATTAGTATTACGAAAAACTATCATCACACTGCTCGGAAGATTAACGTCTGGATTGTCAATGGCATTCATCAATCAAGATAAAACCGTATAGATGTGAAGAAAGCCAACAAGAACACCGATCACGACATCATAGCATAGCTACATAAAGCAAGGTATTTTGTTGTTGTCATAAAAAAAAATAAAAATTATAGTTAACATGTCTCTACCTGAGAGTGATGAGATCGTGGGAAATGTAAAAATTGAACCAGGGGATGGTGAACAATTAAACTTAACAGAGTGGCTAGCAGAGTTTGCAACTCAAATAAGCTCGCAACTTAAACAATCGAGTGAACAAGTGAGTTTGAAACTTAAAGAAAACACAGATAGACTGGATAAGTTAAGTTTGAATTTTGATCTCTTAACTACTCATCTCAATGAGAAGTGTGAGGAAATTAAAACTACCCTCAGTAAGGACACTAGCGAACAGCTGATACACTTCAGAAAAGAATTTCAAATTAAAGTTGAAAGTTTAAATGAAAGTATACAAGCTAACACAGACAGTATTGCTGTCATCTACAACAGAGTAGATACTGAAGTTGAAAGATTAGATCAGAGAATAGACAAAACATCAGAAAACCTTAAACAAGAATACAACCTGTATACCACTAATGTAGATAGAAAAGTAGAAAAGATACACACTAAATATACACAGTTGGAAGATGCATTGATGTCAAAACAAATGTTTTACAATCAAAATACAATGTATGGGCACATCCAAGTGAAATGCTTTCCTGGTGAAAATCTGCACCCTATTGACTTTATTCATCAATGTAAGGATATGTTTGTTGTAGGAATGACAGATAACATAAAAATTAAGTTAGTAAAACGGTTTCTAGAAGGGGAGGCCCTATCCTGGGCAAATGAGAATAATGATTCTTGGAATACTTTTGAAGAGTTTGAAGCTAAATTTATTTGCAAATTTTGGTCACAATCCATACAAGCCAGATTAAAGTCAGAATTTCTAAATGGACCAGTGTATAGAGGGAAAGTAGGGGGAATGCAAAAATTTTGCAAAGATCAATTGAAAAAACTTGCTCACTTGAATAACTCTTTTTGATATTATGACACAAATTGATGTTTTAAAAAGAAGGTTACCAGAGAGACTGCAGTGGGAATTGGTCCATGGACCAGACGATTCAATGGAAGAATTCCTGAAATTTGTAGATAGATTAGATAGGGCCTTGGAAAGAGAGAATAACCAAAGTTTTGGCTCTGGCAACAATCAGTATGGGGGGTGGAACAGGAATGTAAATAGAGATTATTATGGGAGGAGAGACTTTGAAAATTCTGGAAATAATGCTCCAAATAGGGGAGATAGAAGATATGAAAATGATTTCAGAAACAATACACAGGAGGGAGGATGGAGGAGAGATAACAGGAATGATAGAAATAGGTATTGGGGAAGAGAACAAGATAGAAGGGGGTTTGTTGAAACTAGTGAACAAAACGACAACTACAAACGGACAGACCGAGGGAACCAGCCGGGAAACGGTGGACAGTCCCACTAGATGTCCGTAGTTTTGGGGCTAGACAATATTATGATAGGACAACACATAACCGAAACTGGAAAAGGAGAGGATACAATGTAAAGAGTAAATATCATGAAAATACTGATGTTGTTAGAATGAATAAATTAGAATTTAATAAAAGGTTTTGGGATACTATGAGTAAAAGTGATACAGTTAATAAAAACAGTGTTCAAGCACAGGTAGTTAGTGAAAGTGCAGAAGTTGAAGGTATTGCAGAGTTCCTTAGTTGGGCTGAAAAAGATACTGGTGTTAATAACAAGTCAGACACACCACAAATAGGATCTATTTTGGGGGGTTTATTTGATAAGAAGGGGGATGCCGAAGTGTTTAATGGAGCCAAAGGCCCAATTGCTGAGATTCAGATACATAGGGGGGAAACTGAAGATGGGGTTGTTGTGGAGGAGGAGGAAGAAGTAATAGAGGGACATTTAAATAATGATCCTAAATCAAGTGATGTTATTGATGAGAGTGTGGAGGAAGAAATAAAAGTATTTGTAGAATTGAAAAGTGATTATGTAGTAAAGGTAAGTGATGTGACAAACATGGGTAATAATGCGGTTAATTTAAGTGAAATGCAGACTAGGGAATGTGTATCTGAGGACAAGCTATTGCCTATTGGGAACTATGAAACACTAATCTATGAGAATGGGAATAATAATAAAGAAAATATAAAGGGATGGAATGTAAATGTGTGTTTTCAAGAAAAAGGGGAAAAGTTTTTAGAAGTTTTGTGGAACAACTATGGAAACTGTATAAACAAAGATGCCTTTTGGAAAGAATTAGCAAAGGTAAGTGCAACCTTGTATCCTACATGGTGGACAAGAATCCGTAGTGGACTTTATAAAAAATGGGGTTATTTCGAGTCAAAAACATTACAACAATATTTACAATATATACAATATAACAAATCAGGTCAAATCATAAAAGAACACACTAAACGGTATTAGCCCAAAATTGTGCAACGGCAGCAGCATTGTCTGAAACATCAACAAGCTCTTGTGTGGTACATGATACAGGACATCTAGGACAGTTAATTAAATGTTTGGTTGTCTGTTCTTCTCCGCAGTCACACAAGGTGGAAGATTCCTTCATGAAGCCCCATTTAAACAGATTGTCCTTAGTTCGTCCGACGCCACTCCTGAGCCGATTTAGAGACTTCCACACTGTCCAGACTTGATTTCCACCAGGAGGAAGGGTCTCAGAAGGAGTCATCCAATCGTTACTGTCAGATTTTGCTGTCCACTGAGATAGTCTGGCTGCTCCAGTCCGACCGGTGAGGGGTGTAGTAGTTCTCATGAAGCTCCTCCTAGATTTGAGTCTACTAATTGGTAGCTGGTATCCATGTAGCAGGTGATCGGTGTTATGATCTGCTTTATGTCTCTCAAGTTTGGCTGCGACTTCACGCCTTATGTCTGGAGGAGCAATACCTGCTAGTTTATGGAGTTTATCAATAGGTGTAGCTTTGAGGCATCCCGTTACTGTCCTGCAGGTTTCGTTCAGGGCCACATCAACCTGCTTTGCATGAGATGACTTGTACCATACAGGACATGCGTATTCAGCTGCGGAATAACACAAGGCCAAGGCTGATGTTCTTAGTAGTTTGGGATCTGCACCCCAAACGCTGCCAGTGAGCTTCCGCAGGATGTTGTTACGAGCAGCAACTTTCTGCTTGGTGTTAGTGCAGTGTTTTCTGTAGGTCAACGTTCGATCTAAGGTGACACCCAGATATTTGGGGTAGAAACAATGTTCAAGCTCTTGATCTTCCCAAAACACTGTAAGTTTTCTATAGGCCTCTCGATTGCGTAAGTGGAAAGCACAAACTTGAGTTTTAGCAGGGTTCGGTCTTAAGTTATTGACTCTGTAGTACTCAGATAGGTCCTTGAGAGCAACAGTAAGCTGGTTTTCTACTGTGTCAAAATCTCTGGCTTGTGTGACTAAGGCAAGATCATCTGCATAGATGAAACTCTTTGTAAGAGAAGGTTGAGGCTGGTCATTTGTAAATATGTTGAACAATATGGGGGAAAGGACACTACCCTGAGGCAAGCCATTCCTTTGACTTCTCCATCTACTCTTTCTTCCTTGGAACTCCACATAGAATCGCCGGTTTTCCAAAAGTGTCTGCACAGTTCTGGTGAAATTAATGTCTCTAGTGGTGTAATAGACTTTGTGCAATAATTGTCGATGTTGAATGGTGTCATATGCTGCTGTGAGATCCACGAAGACAGCCCCGGAAATGTATCCTTTCTCATATCCCTCTTCAATATGTTCAGTCAGATTAAGGACTTGTGCTGTACAATTCTTTCCAGGTCGGAAACCTGCTTGTTGAGGTATGAGTTGTTTTTCAACAATGGGAGTGAGTCTATTTAGCAACATTCTTTCATAGATTTTATACAAATGGCAAAGGAGCGAAATCGGTCGGTAGTTCTTGGGATCAGCTGCACCCTTTCCAGGTTTTAGTAAGGGAATAACTTTAGTTTTCCTCCAGATGGCAGGGATCTGTTTCCGCTTCAGACAACCATTATAGAATTGCAGAAGCCATCTTTCCGTGATGGGACCAAAATGTTTAATTTGCTCAATCATTAGGTCGTCTAGACCAGGCGCTTTACCATTTTTGCATTTCTGAATTGCGGTTCTGAGTTCTTGTAAGATGAAGTCATTTGATATATGGTTGTTTTCACGTTCAGGTTCTCTTTTGAGTTTTGTTCTATCTTTAGAACAATTGACCCTTCCATTCTGAACTAGATGATGAGCAATTTGATCTGGTGCAATGTTTGCATGGCCATGATTGTGGACAGGGTCGTTGTTCAGTCGTCGCAGCAACTGCCAGGCTTTCTGACTGCTTTTAGACATATCAAGGTTCTCGAGTAGCTCTATCCATCGTTCTTTTTTGGATTTGGCTAAGGCTGAGGATAAATTTTGGCCAGCAGTTAAGGTTTCAATGCTGTAAGGATTATCATTGAAAAGTTGGATATAGTTATGTAGATGCTTCACGGATTCTTCTGTCAAGCCAGGTATGTAGTTAACTCGACAGCCTCTGGGAGTTGAGAGTCTTGAGCATCTTTTCACGGCTTCTACAAACTCATCATAGTTGGAAACTGAGGGTTCTATGCGTGAAACTTCTGAGTCAAGGAGATCAGCAAACTTCTGCCAGTCTGCTTTCTTGAAATTGTATCGCCTTCGGAATGATGTGATTCTAGGAGTAATGGCTGCAAACACTTGGCAGCCTATGGGGCGGTGTTGAGTATTTGGTATCGGATTTAGAACAGTTTTTCTGCATTGGTGAGCTATGTTCTCGCTAACAAAAATTAAGTCGGGGTTATACCCACGTTTCCAACGCCCACTGTTAAAAGATGGTGGGAGTTTATTATCATGGACAAGATTAAGATGGTTGGTATCAGCCCAAGTCAAAACTGCTTCACCATTACTGTCGTCCTCAGCATAACCCCAAACACTGCTATGACTATTGAAATCTCCAACAATAAAGTGAGCTTGTTGATTGGTGTAGTTGTCTGTAGGTGAAAATTGGAAATCTGCTCCTGGGGGTTTGTAAATTGATGACACAATACAACCATTCAGTTCTACAGACAGTATTTCAATATTGTTGAATTCTGTAAGTGAGGTAGAGAGAACAGCTATATCGTTCCTCACAAAGATAGCACTGCCATATTGTCTATGGGGTCGCTCAACTGCCAGTTTCATCCCAAGGATTTTTGGTCTTCTCATGGTGTCATCTCGATGGGTTTCTTGTATACATAAAATATCACACCTAGGTTCCTTGGCAATATGTTGCAGGAGTTCTTCTTTGGCAACAGACAATCCTTCTATGTTGATTGATACAATCACAAGGTGAGGTCTTGATAAAGACCTTTGGTTTCCATTCATAGTGAAACCTATAATGCAATGCTTTTGGAATGCTGACGTTCAGTTCAGTACTGGAGAATCTAGTCCAGTACCTATGCAGGGGCACCACGTGCAGGAGTCAGCTTCACCCCAAAAAAAAAAAATGGGGTGAAAACAGTAGTTTGTTAAGTGACAACACAGTGTTAAGAGGAACAGATGAAAACAAAGGTTTATGTTTAAATGTCAATGCTTTGCAAACAGAGAGGGATGTGTCTAAGTGTAGGAAAGAGACATTAGACTTAGGAACTAAAGAAATTGAAAATGATCTATTGTTTGAAAATACTGAAATAGACAAAGATGTTGAGCTAGGTTGTCCATATGTTAAAGTAAACATTGACAAGTGGGAAGGAAGAGTGTTAGTAGACACAGGAAGTCCTGTTTCTGCCATCACTTCTAGACTTAGAGATAAGCTCAGAAATTCTCAACATTTTCCTGAGATGCCAGTTGTTGGATTAAAAGTGAAAGGAGCTACAGGCAGAGCCAGTAAGGTAGTTAAGAAACAAGTGTTACTTACTTTTAAAATTGATAACCTAAATTTTGAACATGGATGCTTAGTAGTAGATGACCTGAATGAAAATTTCATTTTAGGTATGGATTGGATATTAAAAGTGAATGCTGGGTTTAATTTTACAGCAAAACAAATGTGTATTATAGAACCTGTTAAGCAACAAAGCTGTGTAGTGAATTTGTTAATTTTAAACTGTGGTGACAGCTGTAACCACATTCAATTGGTGTATCATGAAAATGAGGATGTTTATTACCCGGATGAGAACTTAGGGGATGATGCAGAGGGTCAAGAGTTTGAGAAGTTAGTAGAGAAAAAACTGGGGGAAGCTGAAAGCCTAAATAGTACACAGAAGAAAAAATTAAGAGTTATTATGGGAATTCCAGGATGTGTTTGATGATAGACCTGGTAGAGTGAAATATTATCAATGTAAATTACAGTTAAAACCTCATGAGCCTTTCTTTATAAAACCGTATGGAATACCATTTGCAAAAAGAGACGCTGTGGAAAAAGAAATACAAAAAATGGAAAATTGGGAAGTTATAGAAAGAAGTTGCAGTGCCTACAACAACCCGTTGGTCATTGTAAAAAAGGGAGATAATAGCGTTAGGATTGTATTAGACTCCAGACATCTGAACAAGTATCTCATCAGAGAGAACGACCACCCAGAAAGTATAGATGAGCTGTTAGGTAAATTTGAGTGTGTCAAACATATGACAAGCCTAGATCTCACCGCTGGTTTTCATCAAGTTGAACTTAGTCCTGATTTGAGAAAATATACAGCCTTTTTATATAATGGTAAATGTTATCAGTATACAGTCGTTCCATTTGGTCTCAATGTATCAGTTGCGGAATTCATCAGAGCATTAGATTTTGTACTTGGTCATGAAACTAGTTCAAAATTAACCATTTATGTAGATGACATTTTAATCACTGGGAAAACTTGGGAAGAACACCTTGAACTATTAAGGGAGGTATTTATAAAACTCAGAAAGGGAGGAATGACATTAAAATTAGAAAAATGTAAATTTGGGCTAGAGGGGTTAAAATTTTTGGGACACATCATTACAGAACAAGGGATTTTGCCAGACAAAGACAAAATAAAAGCCATAGAAAATTTTCCAACACCTAGAAACAAGAAACAACTTAAATCATTTTTCGGCTTCACAGGATTTTACAGAAAATTCATCAGTAATCAAGCATTAAATGCAGTTTGTTTGTATAACTTACTTAAAAAAAATGTAGTGTGGGATTGGACACCAGAATGTGAAGATGCTTTTAACAAAATCAAAACGCAACTATGTAACAGCCAACTTCTACGTAGACCAGACATGTCAAGTCCTTTCTGGCTAGCTACTGACAGCAGTGATGCAGGGTTAGGAGTACATTTATTTCAAGAAAAGGAAGTAAATGGAAAAATGGAACACCGAACAATCGCATTTGCCAGCAGAATTCTTCAAAAACATGAAAAACACTACACAGTGACAGAAAAGGAATTACTAGCTATACATTGGGGTTTTACAAAATTTAGAAATTACCTCTTGGGACATAAAGTAATAGTACAGACAGACCACAAAGCATTAAGCTATCTCCAAGAGTGCAGGTTATACCATAACAGACTTACCAGATGGGCCATGTTTCTCCAGCAGTTTGATTACGAAGTGAGGTACATTCAGGGAAAACAAAATGTGGTAGCAGACGCTTTATCAAGACTACCTTTGGGAAGTGATTTGGAGGGAAGTAGTGGAGAGGATGAGAAAATTTTCAAAATTATGTATCTAAAGGGCATTAAAGAGGAAAAGGAAATACAAAAAATCTGTAACGACATTAGGAGGTTTCAGAACCACGATGAAATTGGAAACTAGTCAAAAGTTACATAGGAAAAACTGGGGGAGAAAAGGTAGAAGCATACTATAAAGTACACAAGGGGATACTATTCAGAAGACCTAAACCCGATTTAGACTATTGGAAACTGTGTTGGCCTGAGCAACAAATAGATACGCTCATTACTTATGTACATGAAAGCTTTGGCCACTGTGGCACCACTAAGTGTATTCAAAAAATACAGGAGAACATGTATTTTTACAACATTAGCAGAAGAGTAAAGAAAAAGTTATCAACATGTGACAGATGTCAGAGGGTAAAAGTGACAAACCAAACAACCAGGGGAATAATGCAGAACGTATTACCCACAAATAAACTCGATCTCGTTGCAACTGACATCTACGGACCGTTACCCAAGACAAGGGGGGGTTACAGTTATATTTATGTCATGGTAGACATCGTCTCCAAATTTATAAAGCTTTATCCCTTAAGGAAAGCTACCAGCAAACAAATAGTTTCAAAAATTACAAGTAATTATTTCAACACTGTGGGAAAACCTAAGGCAATACTTTCAGACAATGGGTCTCAGTTCACCTCTAAATACTGGAAAACTTTTATTGAAGACACGGGAATTAAACACATTTTAATATCTGCTTACCACCCGTCAAGCAATCCGGCTGAGAGATACATGAGAGAGATTGGAAGACTGTGCAGAACCTACTGTAGCCAGAACCATACTAATTGGTTAGAGTACATAAATAGTTTTGAAGAAATAATGAACAGCTTACAGCACTCTTCCACTGGGTTTTCCCCACACGAAATAATGTACAACCAATACCCTGATAGTTTCTTCACTGAAAACATAGAGTATCCACCTTGCAAAATTATGTCGCCCCAAGAAAGAGAAGACTGTGTACGGGAAACCATGAAAAAACAAGGGGAATTGAGAAAAAGGCGACATGCAGCCAAAGGAAAATCTACACAGTTCAAACCAGGGGACCTTGTACTCGTCAAGACACAAGAGAAATCAAAATTATTGTCAGCCGAACTTAAAAAGTTTTTTGATATTTACATTGGTCCATTTGAAATAAAAGAAAGCCCACATCCTAATGCGTATAGACTTATCTTTCCCAGACCAAGAAGGTTATTTGGATCAAGAAACATCACTGAATTGAAACCATATAAACATGATTAAGCACATTTCCCTGTTTGAATACAGTTACTTACCCATTTTCCGTAAAGCATTTTATCAGCAAAGATTTTTACTGGGTGTGTCAAATAGCAACTACCACTCATCCTACAGACCCTGGAAAAGTTCCAGATATCTGAGACAATGTTTTTATATTTTTATTGTCACTATTGAATATTAAATTTGGAGACATCTTCTTTACTTGCAAGGGGCAAGTTTAAACATGCACCCAAAGAGGTGACAAACATTTATTACTTTCTGTTTGTATTGTTGAATATGGGACATACTTGCACCAAATATAAAAGACAATGTAAAAATTGTTGTGCAAGACCCATCATTTTGTTACTATTTTCTTAGGCATAAGATTTGTGTACAATTTTCTACAGCTAATCAGATGTTCACCAAGTTTGATGTTTGTGTTATGTTGTGACCAATTTAAGTGTCCAATTTTAGTATTAATATGTTCTTGTACTATCTTGACTGTCTCAATGGGAGACAAGTTTTTTAAATATTTTCTTTTTTTTTAAATGCATATTATATTCATACATGTGACTTCTCTAGTGTTTGTTTTTATATATCATATCCATACTTCTAATTATGTTTTTTGTTTTCATTTCCTTTATGTGGCTCAAAAAGAGCAGACAGTTGCAATATTTTCCTATGGACATCTGACCTGTCCATCTATGTAATATATTTATGTTCCTTCTATTATCTTGATTATTCTGTGACTCAATGAGAGCTGGCTTTGAAATAATTTACATATATTTTTTTATATATCTTAAGATCGCATGTGATATATTTGTGTCTGTTTTTGATCATTTTTCATGTGGCTCACTGGGAGCAAAGATTAAGTTTTTTTTTACTTTCATATATTACTAAATATTTTTATTATGCTGTCGTACTGAGAGCCATAACACAAAGTGCATTTGAAAGAACATAACTAAAATATTTGCAGGAAAAAGTCATTTTGAAACGGTGTAACGGTCATGGTATACATACACATTATGCATAGTAAAACAAAAAAAATTATTAAAGTAGTACTTTTCCAAATTTTAAGCATTTGACACATTTGTCCTAGTCGGCTAGTATCATTAACATTCTGTAAATGATATTACCCGAGGGGGGTATTGTAATAGAACATATTAAAGGCTTTACTTTACCGAAGTATGCGATACCCTCCAAATTCAACCAGTTTAACGAGTATTTATGATTATAGAAAAGTTATTGTGTATGTTAACAATGATTGCACAACATGTCTCCATAAACAGTCAACCCATTAAATCATACTGAATAACTGACCCACACAAAAGTTAATATCACTTGATCACTGATACAGCAAATGTCATCATGTAAAAACACTAAGTTTATCTTAAATAATTAATATGAAGTACGAAAAATAGTAGCCAACTTAGGTATTTTGGATCTCCTTAAATAAAAATCACCCAGTGAAACCTATTTGTTCACTAGGAGCGTTTTCACTCAGTATTCACGTAATCAATCCTATTTTAGACGAAAACCAATGTAATTCTTAATAATTCATGTTACTTACTTATTTATGCAAATTAGAGAAGTCAATTGACAAACTTCTAAAAAATGGCCTTTTTGTAACAGAGAATTATTCTGTCAAGTCAACAAATCTGTCTGTCATTTTCATAACATGTTAAATTATGTCACTCGATGCAAATTAATAACTTATCTGCACAAATTATGATAACAGATGTACATGTGACTTATAAACTATATCTCTTTTTAGTAGTTCTTTGACAATGTTATAAATACAAGCAGCAAGAAGGGTCGAGGGGGCAGTCGGAATGTCACTTTGGTAAAGTGTGTTTGTGTGTTATTGTTTGAGGTGGATAAACAATGCAAAGATCATGTAATGGAAGTACTACTTTGTGTTGTGTCATGGTCTTTGGTAGACAGTGGAATTAAGATGGCCACCAGAGTAATAAATATTTGAAGGTTACATATTTGTTGGTTTCGCTCGTTCTTTATCATCAAAAGCACATAAAAAACACGGGACCTCATGTTTTTAACCCTAGACAACCAGATTTAGAGCCAGCATCAGCATCGAGACACAGCAGCGATCCAGCAAGCAGCAGCGATTACTACAACGCATTTTAATGGTGCCAACCTAACATCAAGTGCTAACAAGCTCCGTAAATGGGAGTGAAATAGTGCGATTACAGCAATTAGCTATATCAACGACTAGGCGACCATTACAAGCTGTACCTACTAGTTTTGAAATAGGTCAGTTAGTCCTTGTCAAAACCAAGGAAAAATCAAAGAAAATAAATGCATGAACAAAGAAATTCATGTTCGTATACCAAGGACCTTTCAGGATCATAGGAAAACCACATGCCAATGCATATAGGCTAGAGTACCCTAAGAGTAAAAAGCTATTAGGTCTCAGGAACGTGATCGACCTAAAGAAGTTCATAGCTAGTGAATGATTTCTGTAGGGAGGAGGTTGTTCTGTAACCTCTACACAGTGTGGCAGCTGTGCAGTCCCAGCTGTGTGAGATCTTCTTTCACATTCCAGATTTCACTCATTCTTCATGTTTCCTATCTACAAAAATTTTGACCTCTTCTTTCAAATATGAAAATTTTCTGAAACCAATGAATTCTATAGGGAGGAGGTTGTTCTGTAACCTCTACACAGTGTGGCAGCTGTGCAGTCCCAGCTGTGTGAGATCTTCTTTCCATTTCAGGTCTCACTCATTCTTCATCTTTCCTATCCACAAAAATTTCGACCCCTTCTTTCCAATATGAAAATTTTCTGAAACCAATGAATTCTATAGCGAGGAAATTGTTCTGTAACCTCTTCACAGTGTGGCAGCTGTGCAGTCCCAGCTGTGTGAGATCTTCTTTCCTTTTCAGGTCTCACTCATTCTTCATCTTTCCTATCCACCAAATTTTCGACTCCTACTTTGCAATACAAAAATTTTCCGTCATGGCTATCAAGCCATGAGTTCTGTAACCATTATATCCACCGATTAGTGAAGAAAATACCTAATGTGACAAACCTAACTGTGACATAAACAACAGAGAAGTATGACGTAATTAAGATACAAATGTATTTGAGTAACAATTATGTATAGAACCCTGGTAATATAGTAAGTACAAACTGTTGTTTTATTGGAAATGGTCCCACAATAATATTTTAAAAAGATATACTTATTCGTGTACAAGTAGGATCTGAAGTGGCAGTGAAACCTATTGTATGCTGTAGAGCTAACTAATTAATAGTAAAAGAGATTGCTTAGTGTTATGAAAAATAGGCAGATAAGTTGTAAGAATGAACTCACCTTGTGTAGCAAGGAATAGCAGAGTAATAGAATTGAGCAGTGTTTGTGGTTGAGACGTGAAGGACACGTCCCTGAAGTATTTATAAGGTTGGAGCTGGCCATTATTTTGGTGTAGTGTGTGACAGGACACACCTACAGGTATTGAGGTTATGAGTTGGAGGCGTGAATGCGACCATAGGTACCCTTATGTTAGATGAGACAGAGCAGCTCATGGTGTCCTATAGGTTTAAGGAATTTAGCATTACGCTTGTCCATAATTACTTAATGCACTTTAGTGGTAGGTCGAGAGAGACTACCCGTGGTTTCAGCGTCCGATCGAGTGGAAATGGATTGCCACGTGAGCAAACTGATCAGCTGCAATACACTATAGATATGAAATAAATGTGCTATCCTATGCTTTAAATGTTAATAGAGTGAGTATTAAATAAGTACATACACTAGCAACATAATTGAGTAACCTAATGGCAGACGTGAAACATTATTTATAGCTCAGCATAAATACACTTCGATGAAGTAAGTACATAATTGCAGACGTGGAACTGACACAGCAGCAGAGGACCAATAAGTGGATTTTGTAGTCAACTAAACGTGTGTTTTGAACACACAGAACTGTACTATTACCACAAGTTACTCACATGTACAAAGAAGCTGAGAAAACAACTACTAATCAAATATACTCATTCTATCTCTAAGAATAAAGTAATTGAAGATGAGTCAGCTAAGTGAATAAAATACAGATTTATCAGGAATGTACCGAGCATTGGTTCAGTGTTCCGGTCCAGAAATAATAAATTGAAATTGAATAGAATTTATGATTGTATGCCTTGAGCATAAATTTTCTCTAGTACGTGACTAACGGCGTTTTGAGCCATTTGTTTACCGATTTTATGACAGTTAAGTAACCACGAGATTAAAATTGAAAAAGTTCTGTTAACTTTGTTCCAGCAAAATATTGGAGGATAAAATGTATATATCCCCCATTTCATTGTGACCCACCCTTAGATATTAAGTGAACAGAGTCTGAGGCACTCTTTTTATTTGTTCTACAGGACAAACCAGATAATGGCAGGCTGGTAGCTGCGTGAAAGTGTGGAGTGACTTGGACACAACTCACAGTGACCCCTCCCCTTTCCCCATGTAATTTAGAGTGAACGTGAAGGACGCACACCATAGCAACTTCCCCTCCTCTACCCTTGTGAATGGAAGTGTAGAACGCCAGCCAAAGCGGCTACAACCACGTGTGTAAAAATGATTTGTAAAATTCTCTTTCAGGTTTAGAAAAGACTGCTAAGATATAATCATCTGTTTATGTATCATGAATAACTTATTTTCTTTGAATTTGTGTATGTATTTAATGTATTTAAGATTTTCGTAATTTTACATATTTTTGTGTGTTTGTTTGTATAAGGCAATATGTATGCCAAAGTGTTTCATTGATTTTGCTTAAATTTTGAGAGATAATATGCGTAAGAGGCAGTGAACATGCCTGTAATTTAAATAATTGAACTAGGTAATCAGTTCTCTTTTAATATTTCTATATGTTTACATTTCAATTTTAATTTTTCATAGGGAGTTAAGCTGTACTCTTGCTTCCCTTTTTGTAATTAATTTTTTTTTCATTCATTAACATTCAAAAACAAAAAATTTAAGTAGAGGGTGATGTAGGGAAGCAGCCTACTCACGCCGTTGTAAATTCACAGCAGTCTTTCCATTGTGTGCCAGCCAGTCCGCGGTAACTAGCTCTGACGTCATAAAGGTTGCGCAATACTTTAAAAATCAAATAAATAACCTAAAATGTTTCTAGCATGTCAGGAGCAATACTAAATCAACATGTGTTGATGGCAGTTCAATAACTTTAACCATTTTTGAAATTTGGACGTTTTTCTGTAAAAATCATTGGCGCAACAGAAAAGAGCTAGAGATTTAAAAATTTATACTTAGATTCCTTTTCAATAATAATTTAATAGAAACAGTACTTTGGATCTCACAAATTAAGATTTTAGTTGAAATTCATAATTTTCTGGTTTTTGTCTTAAAACTTAAGGAAGCAAGATAGATTAAGTAGGCTAATAAATAAGGCTAGGATGTTTATATTTAAGTAGAATGGAGATCCGCTATAACCATAAAGATGTGAGAAGTTTCATTTGAATAACTATAAAACTATAGCGATAGCGTATCTCAAAAGGGCAAGTTCAGAGCTCGTCTACTGCGTGCAGTGTAATTAAATTAATTCTCTCGCCCAAAATATATAACTTAGCCACGTCAAACTTTTATTATGATTACTTACCTGTGTGCTGAATGCACATTTAAATTGAGAACTTCATCGGCCATCAGCAAAAGAAGCTATGATTTATTCGGTAACTTAATGTGGTGCATTACTAGCCCAGCGGCTAGTCGGGAGAGCCGATTTGATCAGGCGTTCCCTTAGCCGTCCGCACCGCGGCTTTATATATAAGAACGCTGCACGAGGAAGCAAGGCCCCAGTTCTCTCCAGACGCTGAACAGCACGCCATCTGTGTCGGGAGTCGCGTCGCGTCGGTATCATTGCTACAAACAGCCTCGGATGCCGTATTAAGTTACTCGGGATACGCGTAACCATGAAATCTGTTTCGAGAGAAGTGTTAATTCTGGGATGACTTTAATGATATATCTTCAGTTTGCGTATGTCGTATTTTCGCGTGCCGCCGCGGGACAGACATTCTACCATTATTTAGCGTGGCGTTTGATGAACATTATCATCAAATTATGGCGAGCATTCATTTAAATATTTAATTTGGACAGTTATAGTGGCATCAGCGCATTAGACTCTGAACTGCTCTGTTAGTTAGATTGTGTGGACTCTTTTTTTTTTTTTCATCTGTGACTTTCAGAATATAGAGAGAGTTTTTTTTTTCACGATCGTTTTTGATTATAAATCCCAGACAATCTCCTAATTCCTCAGAGCTATAAGCTGTAGTTATAAGTGTATTTCTCAGATGAAGTGGGCACTAGGAATTCTAATTACAGGCTTCACGTTTTGCTAATCACTTTCTGGTTGCCAATATAGTAGTTAGAGAGCCAGTGTTGAGAACGGCAAACAACAGCATAAATGATAGGAACTGGTTTTACATTCTACAAACCAAATATTTTATATAACAACATAATTCCACCAGCCGCCCCACATATGGTTAATCGGCCGTGAAGTGTTTCTACATTCTACAAACATTTATATCACCGTAAAATTTTCCACCCGCCGCCCCACAACATGGTACAGCAAAACCAATATTTTTGTGAGCCATACAGTGGGTCAGCACTAATCCAATTATGTATTTTAAAATTGCCAAGATCGTTAAGAGTGTCACTTTTAACAGGACAGCAGAAAGAAAATATTTCGCCATTTAGAGATCTGCTACAGCTTTTGGAAGTTCAGCAATCAGATTATTCCTTAATAAACAAAACTTTTTCACAGCATAACCAAGGCCAACTAGCATACAGTAATTACAATCAGCAAACGCTATTTTAATAGCAAAGGTGATAGGCGCCTCAGGAATGGCAACCACCAGAACTTTAATATCAGACAAAATTTTAATTATTAGTATCGTCAAAATTATCAGCAACAGCAAACACATTTTGGCAACAATAGAGGCTTTTCCCCACAACAACAGCAAAACCAGCCAGTTAGCAGACCTAACCAACAATGTAATGTGTAAGGTCAACCAAGCTTTAATGTTTCGCTGTCTACATGTATCGTCAGCTCCGCCAAATAGTAACGCACAGCAACAAGGAAATCAGTACGTACAGAAGACACATCATTTCAAGTCCTATCACAACGTGCCATATAGTAATGACTATCATGACAGACGTAAAAGTAATGAGCACAGTTTTCAGCGCACATTTAATAACAGCAGGTTTTGTCAGCAGCCGAAGCGTCCACAACCACAGATTATGAATGAACAGACAGTCGATATCGTCCTCAACCTAATACTTCAGGACGAAATAACAGAACAATGCAGACAATTGAAACGCTACAGCATCCTCCCGCAAATAACGGCACGTCTGAAAGAATTTGGCGTGTACAGGTTGCATCTTCCAGCTTCAGCAGTAATCGATTCTGGATCACCTGTGTCAGTTATAAAAGAAGAAACTTTCTACGAATGTAACAAAGAGAACACCTATCCTACGTTACCATCAGGCAAAACTAAAGTAAAAGGAACAGTATCTGGTAAAGGAGTAGATGTAAAATTTTTGTATTGCGAGTCATACGTTCCACACAAAATTGTGGATTGTTCCCTTATTGACGACAGACGTTATTTTAGGTACCAATTTTTTGGTACGACACGACGCAGTTATTGACTTTCGAAGTTCCCAAGTAATGTTAAAGGATGAAAAATTACAACTGGCATTAGAATTTCAGCACGCTTTATCAGCAGAAGAACAGACAATTAATCGGACAGAGGTCATTTCTACATCGCGTAACACAGACTGTCATTCCACATTGTTCACGGATGCGCATGTACACAACTACGATACACCAGACAAAGCCGACTATGACGTTATGCATATGATTTCTGAGAAAGTAAAACAGAGCGGTGCAAATACAGATGACGAATTTACTCAACTATGCACGCTCCAGTTTTTGACAACATCCCTGGTACTATGTCTGGTTTTATGTATGAATTTCAAGTTAAACAGCATCACACATTTAAAGCCCAACATTATCCCATTCCATATAGCCACAGAGAACAAGTCAAAGAATTGCAAGCTATGCTTGACCAAGGTAATATTGAACCGGCAATTAGTATGTTCATAAATCCACTTCATATTGTTAAGAGTAAGGACGGCTCACTTCGCCTCCTACTTGATTGGCGTCATGTCAACGACATTCTTATAAATGAAACAGATCGCACACAGACACTAGAAGAACTACAGAAATTTCATGGTACTGCTATTTATTCCACATTAGATTTAAAATCGTGATTTTGGCAAATTCATCTCCATCCAAATTGCAGAAAGTACACAGCATTTCTCTGTTTTGGTGATTGTTATCAATTTTGCAAATTACCGTTCTGTCTAACAATTTCTTCAGCAGCATTTATTCGCGGTTTGAATACTATACTTCCGACAGAACTTAAAGACAGAATCACAACGTATGGATACGACATCCCTATCGCTGAAGCTAACTGGTCTGAACATAATTTGATTCTTGAACAACTGTTGCAAACTCTTCGTGCTCAAGGACTCACAGTTAATCTCAGCAAATCGCAGTTTGGCAAAGCTTTCATAAAATTTCTTGGACATGTAATTTCAGCAGAAGGCATTTTGCCTGACCCGGAAAAACTTCAAGCTTTAAGTGGCATTACTGTTCCAATGACCAAGAAACAATTACACAGCTTTCTGGGATTAATTATCTTTTTCCGTAAATTTATTCATCACTCTGCTTTAGACATCCCTAGATTATGGCAGTTGATGGGTAAAAACGCTATCTGGTCCTGGGATAGCCAAGCACAGTCTGAGTTTGTTAATCTGAAACATGCCTTGTTGAACGCACTACTTTTATCACACCCAGATCCTACCAGAAATTTTTCCATCCCACCGACAGTTCTAACACCGCTCTAGGCGTACACATTTTTCAGGAAATTGAAGAAGACGGTACTACAGCAATTAAAAACATCGCCTTTGCAAGTCTCATTCTGTCACCTGCTGAACGCAATTATTCTTTTACGGAGCTTGAAACATTATGTGTTGCATGGGCAATTACCAGATTTAGGCATTTTCTATATGGAAGACATACTACCGTTTATACAGATCATAGAGCTATACAGTTTTTACTTTCTACTAAATTTACACATGACAGGTTAAGCAGATGGAAGCTTTGTTTATAGGTATTTAATTTTACAATCACATACCTGGTACACAAAATATTGTAACAGACGCACTATCCCGTTCTCTCAGCAACAATCAGCAAGACGTCGCACCGACTTCTGCAAAGCAAATTTTAGCCTCATGTATATTCAACAAGTTGCATTTGAAAATTTCATTTCGTCGTCATTACGATACATACCACAAGAGGACAGCAAGGACAACGCATGGAAAGAAATTACACATCTTTGGCAAGATAGGAATAATATTACCATTAGAAACAATTATACTGTACGCAACAACATTCTGTTTCGCCGATCTCACCCTGACAGCAACAACTGGTTATTATGCATTCCTGACGAACTTGTTAACAAATGAATTTGGTACACTCATTTAAGTTACGCACATTATGGAGCCAGAAAATATTTTCTTATACTCAGACAGAACTGTTATTTTGACAACAAAGAGAAACATATTCAACGAGTTGTAGCGTCTTGCAAAATGTGCCAGAAAGCTAAATCCGACATGACTTCACATATTCCTTGGCTACGTCCCATTGTACCCATGAAACTGATACATATGCCCACTGTAGACTTCTTGGACCGATTCCCAGATCTAATAGAGGTTTTTATTACATCTTTGTCACTGTTGAACTCACTTCGAAATTTGTTACTTTCACTCCGTTACGCAAAGCTACTGGTAAATCTATTTCGAATGCATTTGTAAAACATTTTCTATTTCATGTAGGGCATGTATTGAAAGAAATTTCCGACAATGGACCACAATTTCGATCTGCAATATAGACACACATGTTACGAGTTAGAAATATTTCTCCACTCTATATATCCAGGTATCACGTTTCTTCGAACACTTCAAAACGACTGATGAAAGAAATTGGTAAAGTATGTAGAATATCTGATATAAAAGATATATTGATTGGGACACACACATACTATCATTCCAGGATGTAATTAACTCCATACGAAATGAATCTACTATGCTTATCTCCAACTGTTATATTGAACAACAAAATTACAGAATTAGTATCTTTTTCTACCTCTTGTCGACTACGCCAACAGGAAATAATTGACATTGCGCTCAGCAACATCAAACGTGCCGCAGAGCGCCGCAGAAGACATAAAAAACTGATTTGTACACACCGTGAATTTCACAGAGGACAGAAGATATTAGTAAGCACACACTATTTATCCAACAGAGGAAAGAGTAGATGCAGACACTGGTCACTATAGAATTCGCAGCATTCCTCACCCCAATGTAGTACATGTTGAATCTTTGAGAACCACAAAAAGCAAGGGCAGGCACCATATTTCCAATATTAAACCCCTTATTGAATGAACGTACTTTATGATTTATCACACTGTAATGCCATTTCCAGATATTTATATCACCACTTATTGATGATTACCATATTTTTTCTTGGCAAGTGCACAGTATGGTAAGGTTAGCAGATCGCTTTTCTTGTCGTTATACCTCAGAATGTGCACATATTTCCAGATAAACTTACATATTATGTGACCACTTATGCATTTATATCTCTGTGACTACTTACTGATGATGATCATATTTTTTCTTGGCAAGTGCCCGGCAAGGTAAGGTTAACAGGTCGCTTTTCTTGTTGTTATATATCAGACCGTGCACATTTTCCATTTTTTATGTATATATTATGGTTTTCCTATCAAAAGTAGAATTTTCTCTGTGTGCACTATGATATCTTTAAGATATAACAAACACCAGTTGACTTTGACATTTTGCCTTATGATGTCCCAATATCTTGACTATTCTACATTTTTTTGCTACTACATTATGATATTGTGTTTACAGTTCTGCACTTGAAAATTGTCTATGGTTTTGACCTAATACGTTTTCTGTCATGCTATGCTGTATGCTCAGTCATATCACTAGAAACAAGTTTTCATTTAATGGTTATATGATTTAAAATGCAAAATATTAATCCATATTCATCATTTTCAGAAAGCAATACCGTGTGAAAGAAGTAAACTAAAAAACCACAGTGGTTTACTATGAAATGGAAATTTCACCATCGGAATGAACAAAAGAAAATGCAATACCTTGTTATGAAGAGTAAATGGATCAGAATTAACAAAGATTACCAAAATATAGTATAAACACTGTATGATAGCAACCTTGACTAATTACTTTTCTTTCGGAGTATGACGCAATTGCGGCAGAGCGTCGAACAGACATTGTGTAATTGAAGGTTATGTGCGGATCTGTGCAATTTAACTTTTCTGAGAAATACTCTTTCCATCTTTCTAGGATACCTTCCAGCTGCATTAGCATATTTTGATTTTTATCTTTTATGAGTAGGTTTTCACTTCGATAAAATTTCTTACTTTCCTTTGTATACCGAAACTTCTTTGAGTTTCCATTCCTGCTTTCCACTTCTATAGATTCTAGGACTCCAGCTAGATATTTCCTTTTCTCTGTTCGCAGAACAGTTTCTGTTTCTCTTCTAACTGCATTGAACCTCTCTCTCCTGTCCCCACTCTCCTTATTATGCAGCCACAGCATCCTGGCATTTTTCCTCCTTTCTGCTGCTCTCTGACACTTTTCGTTTAACCATTTCTGTGTTTTTTCTGCTGCATCTGTTACTACAGTCTTTATTCTTTCCCAAGCCTTCTCGACACTATTTTCCTCCTCAGCTTCTTGCAATACTGTAAATTGGTTATTTATTTCAATCACATAGGCTTCTTTAACAGACAGTTCCTTCAGTCGTTTGATGTCTAAATTAGGTTTTGGTGTGGCTTTTGGTTGTTGATTCCAAATCATCTTGATTTTCATCATTCCTGCCACTAGGCAATGATCTGAGCCAATTTCAGCTCCTCTATACGTTCTGGCATCTCTTATAAATGAAGTGAAACGTTGGTCTGTCATAATATGATCAATCTGATTTACTGTTTTGCCATCTGGAGAGCACCATGTACCTTTGTGTATATCTTTGTTAGGGAACATCATCGAGCAAATTTATACCCTGATATAAAATGCTTTTCTGATTTTTTTGTTTGTTTTTCCTGGGTAAATGTAACTTCAGGCTAACTCTTGTTCCATGGTTATGAATAGATCTATTGATGCAGTATTTAGTAATATTTTCCATTGTATGCCCCACAGATGCCCGAACTGGTGCAGTAAGTACGTCTGATTTTTTTAAATAGCTCTTTACAATGAGCTTGACTGCTACTTCTGGTTATTATTCTTATGACCCTTTTCTCCAGTTTAAAAATATGTCCATGTTTTGTGCCTTCAGCCCCCAGGAAAGAATCCCATGAATAAGAACTGTGTGTGTATAGGCACAGTGTATCAACATAAGACATTAGCTATTACAAACTGATGCTAACACCCTAGGAGCATAGCATGCTGATGGCATTATTTTTGCCAGTATCTTCGTATGTTCACTCCATGTTAGCTGACAATCGATGTTTATCCCTAAAAATTTTTAGTTTCCTACACAATCTATAGATTATGCATGAAGTGCTAGCGTTGCTTCCTCCCCTTATGCTGAAATTCATACTGTTCGTTTTTTTTATGTTAAATGTTAATTTATCACATACTAACCAATTGTGAACATCCCTGAGAGTTTAATTTGCTTTCTCTAATTGTAGTTTTATTAGTGATTACGATGTTTCTGTAATGAGCAAAAAGAACTTTTTCTCTATGTCTTACACCATCTGGAAAGCCATAGCTATGTATTAAGAACAGAACTGAATCTATTACACTACCCTGTGGAACATGTTTGTATATTTCTTGTCTGACAATCGTTTTACTAAAAATTTATCACGAGAAGATGTGTAAACATTCTCGACCTGTTGCATTCTGTTTTCCATATAACACTGAAACTAGTCATTCACTCTGAAACGTCACAGATTTACGCTTCATTTAACTAACTGATTAATTTCTACATGTTTAATAATTCATTTTACGCCGAGAGCTTCCTTTCAATGTTTTGCCTAGTTAATTAACCTCTGGATTCAAGAATGCTTCCATGTATATTTTTTCCTCTGTTGGTATCACACCTCGTCTCTCATCCTTTGTTTGATCCCGTGATCTATGTGGATGGATAAACGTAATTATGCATGAAATATATATAATAATCTGGGTTAGTCAAAGATGATACCAGTAGGGTAGTTTAGCACCAACATAAAAACGTGAGCAGATTCGGTAGAGAGTTCGTGATTCCTAAGATAGTGGGGATGAGCAGGGCAGAGATTGTGAGGTTGGTTCTCATTGAGGTCCTACCCCCACCACCAGTTTTTTTTGAACGATTGGCGGTTGGTCCTGGAACGCGCCATCTTAGGACACTCTGGGGCCGCCGATTGAACTAGACAGACGCAGGGTTGCGGCGCTCGTCATGGATGGTGAGAAAAGTTATTCATAATGTAGGTCTTTTGGGGTAACATTGATTATGAAACATGTTCAGGTTTGAAATTATACCGGGAAACGTTCAGCGATATTGTATTTGTAGAAATTTTTCAGATTAATGTGTTTCAACTAGCGGACTTGGGCGCGAGGTGATTGAGGGCATGAACCAACGGTTCTTGTTCTTAGGTCAATAGCAGATAGGTTCATTAATGTTTCATTTGTTGCACAGTTTAGTTCCAGATACAAGCAATATAAATTTCCCATGATTCAGCGATTTATTTTATCGTTTCCTTGTTGTCGAACTTGGCCACGTGTTGCCAGCATTCATAATGGTAGTCATTAGATTCGCCTTCTGTTAATCATAGCATGAATAATGTGGAGTGATGAAGCCTGGGCTGGTTTGCTCACGTTGCATTGCGGTTGCATGACACACGGTTTCAACATGAACTTATCCGCATGGTACTGCATGTGAAGTAACACAAGTAATGTTTGAGAGAGTGAAAGGTGGTATCCTTCTTTTCTCTGTGCGTTAAATAGGTGTGACAATAACTAAATGGCGTTAAGAGGCCACCATTCAGCAACATTCATTTTACCCATTTTAATCATTAGTGGATGTAATTGACAACGCAGTGTTGTCTATGTTTCCGGTATGACGAGATGCAAGAGATAGTGAGTGCTTCATGAAGGTTTTGTCACTGAGAGTGGTAGTTTTCTTAAATATAATAGACTTCATGTATGTTTTGTCTCAGAGAGTAATAGTTTTATTAAATATTATCGAAATAAATCAGAATGATAATTGAAATTCTCTCTTAGCGTTATTTAGTATCCTTCATCCATACCACTGAGATAAAGACCATATTCTATGAATTTTCAATCCAGGCATATCCATTGTATGCATTATGCACTTCATGCAACTAACTGAATTCATAGTATCAAAAAAAGGAAAGTCTTACAGTCCCTAATGTGCACGTATTGTTCCATGGCAATTCACCGATGTTGTGTTATCCGTTGCTTCATTTTTAAATTAGAATACTATCTTTCCTATCGGGTTTGATTACCCATATCTCAATTTATCGGGCCTAATTGAAAGAATTAGACACATAGCGGTAGAAATGGGAACCATGGAGCACTGCGTCCGCTTGTATTAAAGAGAGATACTTCTCACATGAAAATTAATCAGCTTAATAAACGAGGGGTAAACTTTCAACTCTTCCTCTTATACCTAGCACTTCTGGCTTACTCAGTTGTATTTTATGGTCAACAGTGTCAAAACCCTTGGACAAGTCTAAGAAAACGCCTGTAACACAACCATACCCATCAAGAGCTTCCCGTACCACTTTTGGAAATTCTGCAATGGCCAATGTTGTACTTCTTCCTCTTCTGAAAACAAAATGTGCTCCACTAAGGATGATGTATTTACTCACATAACTTATCAATGTCTCTTTCGTGATTTCTTCAATTATTTTTGAGAATGGAGACAGCAGTGAAATTGGCCTGTGGTTTTCAATGCTTTCTGCAAGCAAGGGCACCCACCACCCATATATTCCTGAAAAACACCTGAACTAAAAGATTCATTTACTATGTTCGTTAATGGGGCTTGTAAGCTATCTATGCATGTCTTCAGAACAGGAGAAGGAACCTCATCTACACCTGCTGACTTCTTATTTTTGTAATGTTGTACTATCTTCCTAACTTCAAGCTTTGTTATGAGAAACTACATTATTGTTTTTTCTGTGTAAATCATTTTGGGTGCTTCATGTGTTTTAGGAAGATTTTGCTGAGCTTCTTTGCAATACCAGAGAAATCATCATTCACAAAACTTATTAATTCCTGAGAACTTTCTATTATTCCACCATATTGTATGTTAATATGCTTGTGTCTGCATTTTGCATTTTCTCGTTTTATAACCTTCCACACCACTTTGCTTCTATTTACTGCAGTATATATTAGTCTGTCAGCGAATGAATTTTTTGCTGCAGGTAGTACTCTCCAGTATATTTATATACCTGTGATAGTACTTAAGGAACTGTGGATTACTGCAGCTCTTCTGCATAGAACTGAGGAATTTCAGTGTATGTGAGGACTTTCTAATACCTCCAGTTACCCATCTTTTTTTCCCTTAGCTGAAGCATTATAAATGACTACTTTTGAAAATATCACCTCAATAATTAATTTAAACAATGTGCAAATTTAGAGAACTTTACATCTACATTGCTTTCCATATACACTTCATCCTAGGTTTGATTTGCCAATGCGCTAAAAAAAATATACATTTTATGATCCGTGAAAATCCTTTTGCAGGCCTGCAGTTTTGCAGGTTTCACTGAGCTTATCTTCAGTTTTATTCTCTGACAGTAATGATCTGAAACGCCAAGATTTCTAATGAATACTTAACAGTTTTCCCTGTAAATGTTCACAAGTACATGGTCTAAAATTGAAGCTGAGCTTTTTGAAACCCTCATACCAGTGTTTACCATCTGTGCCACACTGAGAGTGATCAAAATGTTTAGAAAGGTATTACTAATTCACTCTCAACACCTACATTGACATTCACATCCCCACATTATGCTAATTTTGGGAACTGAAACCCTTTCCAGAACTTCAGTTAATTTGTTGAAGAAAGTGTCCACATTACCACCAAGAGAGCAGTAAACACACAGGACGATTAGCTTATTATAGGCATTTAGCTTTGTTACTTCAGTGACTGACAATTCAAAATGTTAATTTACACTAATGTTATAACTTCCTCTCTCACTTTGTGGTTCTTCAGTGGTTATAGGAGAGAGGAACAGGTGCTATTCATGAACAGAGAATGCAATTATTAATTTATTCTGCATGTAATATCAAATAGTAAAAATAATACATAACTTTGTCGCTGTAGTTGCAGTGTCAGTTGCCGACAGTTGCTTTAAATGTTGAAACATATACAGATACCGCAGATTTACAGATCAGTCACCCATCAATACAATAAGTATTCAGTAGATCACAAGCCCTGGCCACTATGAAAGTCTGTGAAGGTTGTTCAACTGACAACCACACAATATGGGGCAGTGCATGAATGAAGGTGCTTGGCCAATTTTTTCATATATATCTCGATTAAGTAACGTGACAGAAGCACTGGTATTTAGTCGAAAAGTCACTGACTGGTCTCATATTTGCAATGAAATCCACAATTTGCGGCGTGATCTCTGAATACAGTTGTCCATTCAGTGTTGTGAAAAACTATTCTCTGTTTCCATGTGTGCGCTAAAGCACTTTCGTGAATATCGAGATTGGGAGATCCTTTTTGAAGTATGCGGTATTTGCATTAAACGCATATGTGTGCGTTTTCTGTGACTTCGCTTGTCTGATTTTTGAGCAGGAGGAGGTCCAGAATCTGAACATGAAATGACATTGATGTCCATCCATTCCTGCTTTGCATAATTCCCGCATCAAACAGAGGAGGGCTTTCTAGTCTGTTTTGGGCAGACTGGTTTTGTATGTCCCGCGCGATGACAAAAAAATTCATTCAGCTTGTCTTAAGAAGCAATTCATCTGATCATGGGTGACATAGCATTTCACACATCGCTTGGCTTTGCATGGAGCTGGGGCAGTGTAATTAGCGTTGCGCCGGCGCGGCAACCTCTGCTTGTAGTTAAGCCGTCGGCACACGGACCATGCTGTCGAACGTCAACGTTGAGAGTGCTAAGTTCAACGTGCTGCTGAACTCTCAGAAACGATACGACTTGTGCATATGGTACGTGGGCTCAAACGTGGTACATGCGATCGCAACGCACTCCGGCGGAAGTTGCGGGAAGTTTCTAGTTCGTAAATCACTACAGAGTGAACAGCACTAAACGGGCGCGCGTAAAATTCCCACTTTAGCTCTATTAAAACGCACATTTCCTCCATTGCCCACGAAAAGGAAAGTACCATGTCGAATCAATGACACAGGCATATAAAAGTTCCATCACAAACAGTGTGATACAAATTTGCAATACTTCTTCACATAAGATAAACATTATTTCATCATTCCCACATTTTAGTAAAACCCCAAGGTCAGTTCCTACCCAGTAGCAGAACCTTCGCTACACGTGAATTACAAAGCGTAAAAGAAAAAGGAGCAAAATATCTTTACACAAGTAGCGCAAGGTGTCCTGTAGATCAAGCCAATCGAACACCCAAAGAAAGGTGAAACTTATATTTACATAACATCAAAACTTATAGTATATATTTATATTAAACTAATAATAAAGTAACAGAACCTAACAAAAACGCAAATGTTAGGAAAAAATTTATGTACTGGCGAGTTGTGAAGCACTGCCCAAACATAAAAATTTCACTAATCAGTGACATTACTCACCAAGCTACTTTTTTTAAATTTTGTTCGTTATGGTTCGTCGTATTTCGTTGTAGCGGACGTCACATGACATCCATCGAAGCCCGTTGTTGATCTTTTCACTCAGTTTTTTTATTACAGAGGGCAGCCAGTTCTCTGGCTGAACACACTGAGCTACCGTGCCGGCGAACGCGAAACCAAACATTATATAAAGTTAGATGCCATTTCTAGGATCTTACCAATTTTAGCACTTGCTGAAAGCTTTAATTGTAGCTATGGTACTAACTGAAATTTAATTATAACAAATTGTACCAAGAACAATGCGTTTTGGGTGCATCCTAGTGTATTGCTGCCTTCAAATAGCATACTCTCATAATACGCAAGTTACAATAATACTTTTGCCACAAATATGTTTCTCATTATTTTATTGCAACGGATCACACAGTTAACAACGCGTTTTCCAGTGATTCTCAATTTGCTGGTGCTCAGAAACGGCATATATACGCATAGGCTTGAAATGAATGCCAATATGGCGCCTCACAACTTGTGCTGAAGGGAAATGGCCTGCATGTGACTGTAGGAGTAACCTTACTGAGGTTAGGGTTGCGATGCTTTAGAATTTCGGCACTCAATGTCTGACCTGATAATTCTGAATAATAATACCGCAAAGCATTTCATTCTGATAAGTTATGCCACAAACACAACTGAATTTACAGTCTCTAGTCATGTCCTGCAATTCCTCAGTCCATTATTCGTAATACTCATCACTTCGACGTTGCATGGGGAAAAACTAATTCTGTGCATCAGCAGCGCGTATTTGACTCTCAAAAATTTCGTCTAATTTTGCAATTATGACCTCGTAGGGCTGAGGTTTGGGGCTAACTGAGGGGAAAAAATTTCACCAGGGGGCGGTAGGTGTACAATCTTACACATGGAAAGAAAAATGCCTGACATGATTGTCCTGTGACTTTGTAGCCATCGAAGTGCTGATTTTGTAAATTCTCATCGCCAGTTTTGTAAAGGCCTCGTTGCTACTGCTGTAGAGGTCAAGTCGCCACTGTTGTTACGGTAGGCCGAGTTTGAGTTCTTGAAATGGCTTCTGGTGCAGTACACCCCTAAGACAATTTCTCCCTGCCACTATTACACAGCTATGCCCTAGGGTCAGGTAAGAGGATAGGAGAACGAAGGTTCTACAACACTCCAACAAATTAGTAACAGAGTCACAGAAATGAGTTAAAAAGGTTTTCTTATCTTTGTGTCTAGTTGAATACTGAAGTCTGCAAAATTGCTTGTAAAATAACAAAGAAGGCCCTCAATAGCTATGTGCAAATAATCGTAGGTAGACTTGCAATTGTAAATGTAATTTACAACAATGCAATTTACAGCTACTGTCTGTTCACTTCTTAAAGTTCACTAGACGCCCTTCCCTGGGCTGACCAGATGTCCGGATTAATCCAGACATGTCCTACTTTTTAGCTCTTTGTCCAGGGTCCGGGCGGATTTTTACAGTGTCCAGCTTTTTCGCAAATATGAGCGTAATACAGTTAAATTTACAAGTCGTCCCGTTCTATTGCTCCATTCTTGGATACTTTTAACTATTGGCACAGCCTTCGTGATAAATACGCATGAAGGCGGTGTTAGTAGGTGGCACCAGGATCGAGAATATTTTCTCTAACTACCACACAGTGGACTGATAAGAGAAATAGATTAAACCTTGAATCATTGAAAGGTCTGTTGATAGTCCAATATAATTTAAAAGAATGTTCATGTGTGTTGTTTTACAATTATCTGTTAAGTATGCCTAAACTTCTGCAAAAAATTGTTTCCTCCGAGAAGTATCAATAATTGTTAAGGAATGTTTGTATATTATGTTTATAAATAATAAACTCATTTATTAAAATTGAACGTGTGTTTGATGGGGAATACTGCAGATGAGGATACCACCAGTCAGCTTTGGACAAGGCACATGAAAGCAGGAGTGGTGTGGAGGCAGCCGTCTTTGTTAAATCTCAATTAAATCTTAAAACTATGCATAAATATAAAAACAGATGATGCCACACCACGCGGGATTAGCCGAGCGGTCTAAGGCGCTGCAGTCATGGACTGTGCGGCTGGTCCCAGCAGAGGTTCGAGTCCTCCCTTGGGCATGGGTGTGTGTGTTTGTCCTTAAATAATTTAGGTTAGTAGTGTGTAACTGATGACCTTAGCAGTTAAGTCCAATAAGATTTCACACACATTTGAACATTTTTGAATTGATGCCACACTGTCACCACAATCAATGTCTTTAATTTAAAATTGAAAAAAAATATTGCTCTGGGAATCACCACCTGACCACCAGTAACAATTAACTACTGGTTTTACCGGTAATTCCCAACAGTCACGTGACTTGACCAAAGCTGACAGGTGATATCCTAATCTGCAGTTGACCCATTTGATGTGTCCTCTTTTTTCTTCCTTTGTCCTCCTTTTTGAAGCTGTTTGTCCTCCTTTTTAAACAATTTCATCTGGTCACCCTACCCTTCCCTGTCAGGTCGTGTCCTATGTGAGCGATAGAAGCGAGTGACTTCTGGATACACGACACTCCAGTGACAAGCAGCAACACCGGGCGAAAACCCTGGGTGTCCTGCGTGCGAGCGACCATGTCGCGCTACAAGATGGCTGCTTAAAGCCAACCAGCTGTTTCTATACAACGGCGTCCTTAACCTCTACAATACTGTAGTTGGAGAGTAAGACTACAGAATTAGGTTTACTTAAGAAAATAAAGCGAAAAGGAATGAAACTGACAAAGGGAGGAATTCATAAGTATCGTCAACTAGGAAGATCACCAGACAAGTTCTTCGAATACACGTGAATGAGCAGAGGAGCATTCGACTATCTCATCAATAAATTTAATATGAATGTTTTTTGACATGATCAAGAACATTTAACAGCCAATAAATGCGGAGGAATGACTATTACATGACTAACTACGCTAAATGCAAACATATGGGTAGAAATTATTACAAAGAGGAGTTGCTGGCTGTGGTGTAGGGGTAGTGTAATCAGTTCATAATTATGTGTGAGGAAAAGATCGTGAGTTCTATTCCTGCCTATCCTTATGTTTTTACTGACTCAGATACGATGCTATATACTAAGTTTTATGTATGCTGTTTACACTGCGTCGCTAAGTATATTTCTAAGGTCTTGCCAAAGAACTTCATCTTCACAACTATCCCAGTATATCACACACATTTAATTCCTAATAAATTACAATGAACCATGAAATTTTACAGATATTTGATGTTGTGAACGTAATTCATCAGCAGTCAGTGTTAAGGCCAAGTGTTTCAGTTACTCTAAATAGTCTGCAAAAGTAAAGCTTACAAAATTTTTGAAAAGAGGGTCAAACGTTTTGTGTAATGATTTGTCAAAAAGTATGAAATAAAAAATATTACGGAAACGTTTGGTGCGCCTCATTTTCTGTTCATGATTTCGAGCATCATTCAAAGTCACGTAGAACGTTTCTCTGATCGACTTATTTCTTTTACACAAATCATTTCATAAAATATTTGACTAGTTTCTTCCAGTTTTGAATTTCAAGTTTTAGTCAGAAAGCATGATCTTACTGACTCCTCGTTTGCCTTCCTAACATACTTGATTCGAAGGAAGCCTTTTTGACATTTAAATACCGCACCAATGTATCTTCTTATGCGCAAAATAGCTACGTCGTGAACAGATGACTTTTTGACACTTCATTTACAGCAGCTATTCGTGAAATATTTCTATTTTTGCTCAGCTTATTAATTAAGTTTTCGTTCATTACCCTGATTACTTTCAGGCAGTTAAATATTTTCATGCCAAAGTAGATCTCATGCTGGTCACTTTGATACCCCGTTTACCTGTTTCTCTCCCTTTGTTTGAATAAGAAAGTTTGGACAAAACCTCACGGTGTAAGTTACAGGGAGTCTTGTTTTCGCTTTGCTCACGCGTTTACAAATCCGTATCGAGTGTTGATCATATGATAAAATAGTCCTTTCTGCGTGCTGTCATTTCCAAAATTCGTCTTTTCGATTTATTGAACCTTTTATGAGATACGAGGATTTTTACGACCACTTGATTCCTGAAGCGCAGGAAAGATTCGGACGCACCGCAAGCGACCCGTCCGCGGATATAACAACCAATATCTCAAAAATGAAACAGATATAATTCCGGTCTCAACTTTAAATACGATTTAGATACAATGGTTACATTTCATACGCAACAATGTGCGGCCTTGAATGAACTATACGGAAAGTCTACACAATGTGATTTTACCTCAGCAAATTCTTAAAAATTTCGTGCAGCCATGTATTCAACTTCGTGCAGCACAGTAACTATAACGAATAACGAAAATAAATTCTTACCTTTATCATTTAAGGATATCAAGCTATAGGTTGCGGAAGAATCAAATTTTTTTCACTGAATAGTTTTCTTAAAATTAGATGTCAAGCAATTCATAGCTGCGGTCCCTTCCGCTCCACTGCTTTGCCGAGAAGACACGTGGTTGTCGCTCTGTGTCGCGACATTCCGTAACTACACTAGCGGTTGTGTTTTGTCGCCTGAAGCTGTCGCGTGCTGTCGCTCGCTTCTGTCGCTCACGTAGGACATGGCCTAAGTCAGTCCTGGACGATGATCTATAACGAAGTGGGCTTGAGCTGCTCTTCTATCTTCCGAGTACGCTTCTGTCCGTTGTCGTCCGGTCATTGGCGGGTTGTACTCAGCCGGCAAATGGCCGAGGCAAAGTCGATATCTTCATCTTCAGCGCCACCTGTGGCGCTGGTGGAACTCGCGCACGTGGCGGGTCTCTATGGCACTTCCACCAGCTCACATCCTTATGTGTGTGGTACGTTTGCACTGGATGTTTCTTGTTCAGACGACACAGTAGTTGATGCAGCAGTGTTATGTATTCTTTCCCTGTTTCCTCCATCCCATTGAACTGTCAGAAGGGCGGAGGCGACAGCTGAATTCCTTCTTAAGCTTCTGGCGCCTTTCTCTGCTGGGCTGCTTGCACTTGTACCAGGCAAGAAACTGTTGGCAGCAGTACTGTTATTTCTTGACTCTGAAATTGAACAAGAGATGTTAGATGCTGGCCAGGGTGTTATAACTTCCTTGTATGCCGTGTGGTTCTTTAGTGGATATAGCAACGAGAAACATAGAACTCAGATATTAATTTATTCTACAGCTAATATCAAATAGTAAAAATAAAATATAAAATTGTTGCTGTAATTGCAGTGTCATTAGTTAACAGTAGCTTTGAATGTTGAAACATACACCAGTGTCTCAGTTTTATTAATCAGTCAGTCTTCAATACAATAACTGTTCAGTGGATCACGAGCCCTGGCCACAAAGGAAATCTGTGAATGTACTCAACCATCAACCACACAAAATGGGGCCAGTGCATGAATTTTCAAACATAAATACACTCACCACGGGAGCTCTGGAGAGGGGATGGTTGTATCTCACTGGCAGCGGATTAATCGTTCGTGGCAGTGCCCTCATGCCATTGTGGCGGCTGTAGGAAAAGCAGCGGCGTAACTGGCGACGCACGTTTTTGGAAGTGCGGCTGTCCGGATAACGGCCGATGCTGCAACTAATTGTGGTCGTGACTCTACCCTTTAAAATGCCTGCCATCCCTACTATAGGTACATGATCCCCCACCCTTTAAGGGTAGACCTGCAGTAGCATCTTGCACCTTTATATGATGACAATTATATGCTGCAATCCATCATCTCTACACCAGTGCTCTCTAATGCATACTACCATGCTGTTCAAAGACTGTAATTCAGCTTTAAGCTGGTGTACTATATAATTAATGTACTGCGTATTTTGATTACTAATAAATAATTCTGGGTAAATTTCCTCGATGCTTGCACAGTCCAGCGAGGCACACACAGCACAAAAGTCTCTAAGTTGGTTGTGGGCCATATAAGAGAGGGGAGCCTGTTGGCTTGGTTTATCTTTGCCTTATGCTCTATTATCTAACAATTTCCAAATTTTCTGCTCACATGTAACTAGAGTGTGCTAAACTTATCAGTACAAGTATATCAATTAATGTAGTACCACAACATTATTCACAGAGCTTCCTGAGTGGAGTCCCTACGGCGGTGACCCTGGAAAGTGCAACGAACTTAGGCTGCACCTTTGAAGTGTGCTTTACAGATCTAGTGCCCACATCATCAATAGAGAATCTACAAGAATACCCATTCTTCGCCCAGATATTCAGGGAAACCCTTCCACAGTTAATGGACAAACAACTTCAGGCTCCCTGAACAACACAGCAGAAGTGAGGCATGAAAAAGTCGTCAGGCATCATTTCACTGGCAGTGTGAATGGCAGACAAACACATGAAAAACATTCGTTCCAGATGGACCTGCTCAGTAACATCACACCTGAAGGACCTAGTGCTATGTATCACCAGCATTCAATTCAGATGACAAGTTGAGGTTAGTTGATTGGTCAGTTAATCTGGGGGAGGGAACCAAACAATGAGGTCATCGACCTCATCGGATTAGGGAAGGATGGGAAGGAAATCTTGCCCTTTTCAAAGGAACCATGCCCTTTCAAAGGAACCATCATATCATTTGCCTGAAGCGATTTAAGGAAATCACAGGAAACCTAAGTCAGGATGGCTGGACACGGGTTTTAACTGTCATTCACCAGAATGCAACTCCACTGTGCTAATCACTAAGCCATCTCGCTCAGCACATTTTTAGGACAATGCAACGAACACACGTGGATGTAAACCACTTCCTCAGTAATGTGGCAAATGAGGTATCAGCATGTATTGTTAGTGTGGACTGCCTAATCATGGGAAAGCATACATTCAGGGATGTACTTGTTTTTCTCTTTTGATTGACAGGTCCATCATCTATCGCTCTGCCAAGTAGGTTATGACCCCTTGGGGAGAATCCATCCTCCTGAGAAATCTCCCCCAACCCTCCTCCTCCTCCTCCTCCTCCTCCTCCTCCTCCTCCTCCTAACACCTCTGGGAACCTCCAACAGTCCCCCCTCCCCCTAGCTGATGTAAGTATAATTTCAGGCATGAGTTATTCGAATAGCCCCTCCTACTCTATCAATTTGATTGACTAATCTATTCAATCGATAATTGATTAGCCCCTTCCCTCTGCGAAATCCCCCAGCCCTCCTCTCCCATCCACCAACTAGAAATTGGCGGGAAAAAGACTCAGTTGATTGGCCATTTGGCAGAAATCGATTGCAATGTATAAAACATTGTTTCAACAATTCCTGGCAGACAAGGCAATGTGAGGAATATTATTTATTTAAACAATTAATGGGATACAAGGTGGTATATAGAATACAGTTTATTTATTAATTTAAAGAATTTGGCGAGCAATCGATTGCAGTATATACAATATTCATTAAACAATTTGTGGCAAACAAGGCAGTGGGTGGAATATTGATTATTTAAAGAATTTATAGGATCAGAGGCAGTGTTTGGAATATAGTTTATTCATTTACTTAAGGAATTTGTCAGTAAATTGACTGCACTGTATGGAATACAGTTTATTTAAACATTTTGAGGGTGGCAAGGCAGTATGGAATATTTTAACACTTACAGCGCTTTTTAACCCAATTGCACAAGGAGTACTGTGAAAATAGCTCACTTCACGTAATTACCCAGTAAAAAATCCTTCGCACTGACTGCAGGGCATTGCACACCGGGCCAACAGCATTGTTATTCCTGCATGAGCAGATCGCACTATACCTGCTCGGGCCCTGTGACTGACAGACTGTATGTCATACCAATCCCCAAACAAAAGCGTCAGTTGGTGGCAACTCTATGATATTGATACCTGAGAAATTCCTGTTGAAACATGTGCTCCCTGTCTTTCAAGTGGCTATGACCTGTCACATGTCACTGCTGGGCCTGCAAGCACCATCGGTTGTACTCCGAGCAAACTGTGAACAATGCAGCATTTACCTGGTAAACCCCCAGCTGTGGATGTCTTGAAAATATATCCTCACTCTATAAGCTTGATTGGCTACTAATTAAGTCGCCGGTCGGAGTGGCCGAGCGGTTCTAGGCGCAACAGTCTGGAACCGCGCGACCGCTACAGTCGCAGGTTCGAATCCTGCCTTGGGAATGGATGTCTGTGATGTCCTTAAGTTAGTTAGGTTTAACTAGTTCTAAGTTCTAGGTGACTGATGACCTCAGAAGTTAAGTCCCATAGTGCTCAGAACCATTTGAACCATTTGAACTAATTAAGTCGATATTCTTTGTGTGGAACAGGTAGTCCTTGGTTCGTATAGTTGGATATTAGGATTGGAATATTTGGCAGGACTCGATCCCACAACTGTCCAGTGTCCAAATTCTACTGGATTTGTTTTCCATTGCCTCCTATTGGTGGATGCTGACACAGTCAGGTCATTTAGTAGTATTTCCATCATGTGGGAGATAGCTGAAAATTTAAAAATTTGAGTTCAGATGCATGCTGCATCCTTAAACAATCTGTGGAAGGGATGGACTTGTGTATGTGCTCACAATACCACCATCGGAAACAATAAATTGATCAGTCGGGAATATGAAGTTGCAATTGGGTTTTTGAAGTGCTATAGAATTCCTAAGTTGGTTCTCTGTGTTACATTCGGAAGGAGGAAGGGGATACTATGTAAAAGGACAGAAACAGCAGCAAATACCACTAAAAGACTGAGTCCACTGCGATGTATTGAGTATCACTAAACACATCACACTTAAACCATGATCCAACCCATAGTGGTAGTTGTCATGGCTAAATGTCGGAGATTGCCAAAACACTTGCACATCCCGTGCTTACGTGTCCTGATTTCCAAATGCAGTGTGTCTGTCTTCTTGTACACCGCCATTATCAATGCTCAGAGGCTGGAGAAAAATGCTGCAGTCGTGGACATGCTTGTATACCAGAGTGCACCATCCCCAGCCCTGGAGGTCATCTGAGAATGATTGGAGAGGTGGGAATTCGGCAGTGATCAGTATTAAATCGCTCTATTTTCCATAGAGAATACATGCTGAACATGCAATCGAGGAGGCAGTCCAACATATACTGTGTATTAGTTCGCCATTCAGCTATCCAGAAAGGGCCACCCCTATGACCTGCCACTACAGCTGCGGGCAAGAACCGACTAGCCGGCTGGCCAGAACTTTTCTTTGTTTCCGCCTCTCGTGAGAGACTTATGCCAGAAATACCCATTTGTTCTGGCACAGGCTACCTCTGCTACGCGCTCCTAGGAAACCAGCCACAAGTTTATCACTGTAACTATAATTCAGTATTACGATTGCACCACCAATCTGAAGACATTTGATAATGAGCGAAATATCGGAAATACCGCCTATTTATGACTGTGGCTCTCGAAATATCAGTATCTATATCCTTCTTACGACTGGACATAATTTTCCACGGAATATCCTTCATCTCCCCTTACTGCTATCAGTGCATTGAAATCGCTATCTCCCACGTAAAATCCGTACCTCTCTTACGACTGCACATAGTCATTTTCTTTGAATATATCGAAACAATGACCACAGGATCTTTACACCCCAACACAAACTTTGTAAGCCTGCCGATAACAGCGAATCTACAGTATTACACAACCCCCACTAAGTACAATAGTTCTCCAATAACTGATTGCTGGTGGCACCAAACACTACTGAGCGAAAATCCGCTACGGATGGACGTGCCTCACTTGCTTTTCTTGCGAGTGGTACCAGTCACTCTTAGGAAGAGAGATGTACTTTTTTTATTAGTCACCACATGTTAAAAATACGATCGCAACGACCACGTTACTGTCAACCTGCATAAAAAGCGGCCTTGGTTCTATAGACACAACAAGTATCGCTAATAATATCCATGTTAAAACTATACAAGTTTTATAAATAAATCTCAAGATATGGTATTGCTTCCAAATGAAGAGGTCTTCCACACAAATACTGCGAGATCGAAAATATACGATGATAGCGGGGTGTGTATTAACAGACTGAAAGTGGGTGTACACGTCGCCAGCGGTGCAAGCTCGTAATAAAATCATCCATACACCGAAATTAGAAAGTGATTCGGATGAGAAACGTGGTATTAAGCCAACATTTGCAACTCCCTCTTGTCCCTGCTAGATGTTTCCCACGCTAACAAATAGTATTTGTAGCGCAATCTACATCGATACCACAAAGAGAGTGCCACAGAGGTTTTGCGGTGTATCCACGGGGCTATAGGCGAGGGATGATGATATTTGATTGAGAATGATCACATACCCATGGATGGTGCACTATGAGGGATCACTTAAAAAACGCAACTCTAAATCGAAGTTGTAAGGAATATAGAAAATCCTATAGCCAATACACTGGCCTTTCAGGTCTATAGTGGTAGAAATGCTGCCTGCGATTTGGAATCAAGTCTATCCATTGAACCACATGCTTGGGTTGCATCCTATGAAGACATCTATTAACGATTACAGCCACTGGTGAATGGTTTCATAGCTCTTTCATGAATCTATCTGCTAAGGACCCCATACAGCAAAACTGAAGTGTTGTTTTAGATAGTCTCTCTGCATCATGTAACTGTTCCTCAGTCTGCCCCACTCTCCCTGCAGCTTTGTCCATGGTGACCGGTCCAATTTAAGTCGGAACTGAGCAGAAGTCAGAGAGTGCTGTATCTAAGACCTTCTGAATCCCTTGGAGAAACAGGATGACATGAGTTAGTGCGACAAGACCATAGTATTTATAACATGAGAACATGTTAATGCTCCACCAACTGTGTGCAATGTGTAAGGCCAGCGACAAACCAAGCTTTCTCCTGTTACACAAGGTAGTAGAAAAGATAGCATAAGCAGTTACAGTGGCCTTCCTTATTGGGAAAATTAGGAAGGCTTCATATCATTCCAGATCTGGAAGAAGGATGAGGATTTTGCCACTGCGTTGTGGTGGGTCTCCAAACTACATACAGGTACTGCAGTATGAGGGAGATCTGCATCTCTCAGGTTGCATTCATGTCTCACTCAAATATTCTCTGTGTCCTTGTTATTTTATACCATCCTACAGAGAAAAACTACCAACTATAAAAACTCCGCTAATGCCACCCAGTAGAGAACTAGATAAGATGTTACCTTGTCCCTTTCTTCCAATACATCGAAAACAAATACTGTCTATGTATTGACATTGACCATATGTGGTGATCCCCTATGATAGAAGTCACTTCCACAGACCAGTGTAAAGTTTCATCACCTGCATTATAGGAGGACATATCCCACAGACTGTCTGTTGCAAGAGAGGACCCCTGTGCTGTTGTTTGATGCATTATTTTTTTCTGCTGTAACACATCCAAGCAGTGTATGGCTACAACTTTGTACACCACCACCATTTGTTTTTTCGTCACGACTTCAAGGTCTGTGTCAGGTGCTAAACTAACATTAACATGTTTCGATCCATTGGCTCTCAAAGAAAAGTGAATATTGCCTGGTGTAAACTATGCTGCTGCTCCCACGACACACAGTATGATTGAAATAAAAGATGGAGGTGGTGTTTCCTTTTGACAAATATGTGGAAGAATCATAACACATGGAAACTGGAATAGTTTGTGGTATTGTTAATCATTTCAAAGAGCTGCCCAAAGGTGACTGATGACCTCTACATTTAATCTCATCTTTCACAGTAACGGGGTAGCAGATGTGTAGCTGTCCCATTTCAAAGAGACCAAGAATATTGACTCCTTATGTAGCATCCATACATGCGATCACTGTTTCGGTGCTGGCCATTCCCAGAAAGTGTTGCTCCCACCAAAACTCTCTTCATATCAAACAAGTGATATTAGTCAATCATTATGTGGTAATCAACAGCGTACCAGTGGACAGAGGGGATGGAAAAGACACCGTCGATGTACTGTAATAAGCACAACAGTTGATAGTGCGATCAATTTTAGCAATTTTACAAGTTTTTTCGTAATTCCAGCCCCAGTCAATGACATAACATCATGCTTCCCAATTTCTGTGTAATTGCCAAACCATCCCTCGACTACTTTGCCTGTACCATATAGTAGATTGAGAATGTAGGTAGACGACTATGCAGTACGTCCATTCATGGTTAATTCTCGAACAGATACACCAACGTGCACTAGACAGCATCCCATACCAATGTAGTTTGCTTAGCTACATATTTCTGACACTTGGATCATAGTGCATAATTTATAATTCCTTGTGTGAATGGGAGTCACAGAGCATTCTTACATTCTTAGGATAAAGTTGGAGATTGAAAGATGTCTCCACATTGTCTTTGACCAACTACAATAAACTGTAAAGTGATAAAACAACTAACTTGAAAACCAAAGGAAGCATCAATTCTTTGGCATGCAAACAGTGTATAGGTTTCTGAAGGAGTATGACGCACACTGTTTATGAAGTTCAAGCCTGATTAGATTTCTGAAATTATAATATGCTCACAACAATCCTACAAAATGATCGTTGGCAGCCGAAAATACACACAAGGAGCAGTGTCATGTTACAAGAAAATAAATACCATGATCAGAAGCCAGAGGAGATGTAATAGCGTTATGGCAGTTTACCATCGCCCCTTGTAATCTTGTTCTTGCATGAAGAAATCATGGTACAATATTAGGTTGTATTGCACATGGTGGGATAATATTGCCGGTTTGTTTTGACGCCACGTCTCTAGAATGACTTCATTTCCACTATTAAGGTGCATATGTGTACAAGCAGTCTACTCTCCACCTCCAGAACACGCAATTTTTTTGATTTCGCTCAGAACTCACTTGATGGTATTTTTCTCTAATTTTACGTTTTCTCAGTCAGTCTCCATAATTATACTAGCTTTTCTCGATTTTACGCATTTCATCATATTTTCCTCAATTTTTACGCACTTCGCATCAATTTCTCTTGGTTACACCAGGTTTTCCTGGAATTTTAACGATTTTATGTCATTTTTTTATATTTTTTCCATAGTTTTCCATATGTATATGGTCATATTGCTGACATACCCATGTGCTGTTTGATTTTCTACAAGACTATTTGCTCATTTTATATACTAACCTGCTAAAAAATCCTAAGACTTGCCTTCTCCCCGATGATCCACATCCATGCATTTTGGATAAGACAATCACGAAAAGTATCGTAACACTCGCTATGTAACTATACGAAACTGAAGACTCGCTTTATGTCGAAGATCTGACAACCAGATGGAGTACTTTGCACACGTCTTCGTTCGTCTAAAGGAGAGTACTGAAATAAGTTTCCCAGTGATGAACATGATACATCACATATGTGTTGGAAGCCATCTGCTGGCAGTGGTATGGAGACGTTTGCTGTTAACGATTGCAGGTAGATAGCGCTCTAAGTCACACACAAAACACGCTATTCTGTACAAGTCGATCGCAAGTTATACCACACATTGGATGCACTTGAGAGGACAACGGAATAAATGGTTAAATGCATGATAAATGGCCTGCAGCAACATCTCCCACTCTCTAGGACGCATCACAGTCTACCTTTAAATCATACCTCATTACAACCCCTCTCAACCAGTCATTCCATCTACTTTCTATTATGCTTCGTCCCATATCCACGTAAATTTAGAGGCAGAAGGTTCTGTTTATCAGGGAAGCGTAAAAGACAACAATCTGCTTGCGTGTATCACTTTTACCTTAATAGACGTACAGTAGAATATTGTTAAAAAACCATACAGCAACTGTTCTGTAAGGTATTTGTTAGCTGACACTGCATGGTTGTGATTGGTGGAGGGTACAGGGAAGCATACTGTAAATACTGATTGTTAGGGTTTAAAACACCTAAACAGTCTTGCACAGGGTGAAACATGCAACCATTCTATAGTTGTATATTACAGTCACGACAGCTGGTAATAAAACGCTCTTTAGCTAAGGACACTTTTTAAAGATCATAAAGTGGTTACCAGCAACTTTGGGGTCACACTCGGCTTATTACTCTACATTTGGCGTTCGTCCACGTTAAGCGTTCTATTCCAATGGTCTCAATGCTATCGATGAAAAATGATTAATTCTCTGGTTCTTGGTTTCCATGTCAACTTTTTCTCATATTCCTCTTGCCGTCACATACTAGTTCCCAAGCACAAGAATTTTCCGGCACCAAGCAGGAGACATGCAAGCACTCCATCAATTTCCTCAAATTTCTGTGTATTTTCCTTCATTTCATACGTATTTCCCGTAATTTAGTCGATTTTATGTCACTTCTACTCATCTGATAATGACATCACTTCTCCTACTCTAAAATTCCTTGTAAATGTAGTAGAGTTGTAAACACCTAGCGCAAACTCACTATTTCTCTCATTGGATGGTATAGTATAGCACTGAACTCGAAGGCATCGCTTTCAAACACATATTCTGCAGTTGCGGTGCATTTGCTCTGTTTTCTGTGTGCCTGTGTCTGTGGGTGTGTCGCAGATGGCTCCCATGACCCAGAGAGGACCCAAGATAGTTTTTGAGTGCTGATCCACCACATATTATATCCGGAACAATGTTCGGATGCATATCCACAATATGCCAAGTCCGGGATAGAGTTTGACGGTGGATCCACCACACATTATATCCTGAGTGATGTTCAGAGGTGGATTCACAATAAGCTATGTCCAGCATAGCGTTCGAAGGTGGATCCACCATGTGTTACGTATGGAGATGTGTTCTCTGTCCGAAAGTGGGCCCACCAGCGGGAAGACTGAGTCATGGGAGCATCTGCGTCACATGCACAGACACAGACATACAGAAAACAGAGCAAATGCACTGCAACTATAGAATGTGTGGTTGGAGGTGATAGGATAGATTTGAATAACTTATTGGCGGACTACATGTCACGCATTAACAGACTGTCTACAAATATTAGCTATGACGACCTTGCGTCAGCTCAGGAACAAGACCTGCAGGTCCAGGCACCACTGAAGGACCATTTGACTGGCTTGGTATTTGAATGCCACTCTCTTCCTGGATCTAATAAACAAATTTGGTGTGACATATGACAAGGGACAGCTCGCACACTGGTTCCCCTTTTGATGTGTTTTTCACACCCCAGAATCTGACCTTCTACTAAACTCGTCAAGAAACGTTTTGTCTGGCCACAGATGCGATCTGTGGAGGCAGGCTTGCGAAGACTGCCAATGGTGCAAAACAGGGCGCCATGCAAATCCAGTGTTTGGAGGGGACGATGTTCCAACGTACACCAGTGCACTCCGGGAGTCCAGAGGATGCAGATATGTACCTTCTGCAGTTGACCACGTTTCTATGTTGAATAGAAACGGTGCCCAAATCAGATATTGAGGCAGCGACCACAGCAAGGGGCTTCATGCAATTTTGATCTCATGTCTGGCCACACTAACCATGGACGAGGTTTGTCAGTTTGAGGTGGCTCTGTTCTCCCAGATGTATGAACTATGGGGAGTGGAGCACTATCACAACACCATATACCACAGAGCAAGGAGTTCATAGAGTAGTGGCACGGTACCTTAAAGGAGGCATTAATGTGTCACAGAGGCTAGTGGATGGAATCATTACCTTGGCTACTGCTGGGGGTTTGTTCAGGTTTTAAGGAAGATTTGGAGGCATCATTGGCAGAGATTTTGTATGGAGAGCCTCTGAACCTACCGGCAGAGTTTCTCGAGCCTACAGAATTTCCAAACACCGATCAGTTGCCAACCCTGGTCAACCAGCTGAAAAGGCACATCTCATGCATTAGAATTCCACCTCCTCAACCCAACATAACTCCCAAGATTTTCGTTCACAAGGCCTTCGCAACCTGCAAGTTTGTAATGCTGAATGACGACACTGTCGGGTGGCTCTCTAACCACTGGTACTCTGGCGTCCCCAAAGACCTACAGAATGGTGTAAAGATCCTTCCTCTACAACAAACCCACAACTGTCTCAGTACTTCATCTCAATCCTGCCTGTATCCTACGTGACACCACCATCACCATGGACATGCACATTACTCCTGTGTCTATGGATGAGCAGCAATATTCCAACATACCACATCATCCTGCAGCACCATTATCACTGTGACCACCTTCTTCCCCTTTCTTTCCGCCAGCTGCGCCACAGGGCAACGCCCAACAGTTCTGTCATGAGCACACTCACCAACTAACATCTCACCTTGATGGATATGTCCTTGACTAACAAGGAGAGGTGCCCCACTGTGGGATCGACTTTTTGAACAATCTATACAGCTATGTAGATTAAGATCCCATACAGCATTCATTCACCCTAGTGGGAACCCATTTCGCATAACTGACAAAAAAAAATGGAACTTTGTGTGACAGTCAATAGTGTTAAGAAACATTCATTGCATAGTCTGGTTGGGTGGTATAATGGACAGGATAATAGCTTCACATGCAAGAGATTTTGGGTTCGAGTCTCATCAGTTGCAGTTCAGATTTTTTATTTTTAAATCTTCATTGAAATTACTTTGATCACCATTTTATTCAGTTGATTGGTTTAAATGTAATTTTTTATTTCCATTCCTTTGAGATATAATTTTAATCATAATATCAGCTTCTTCATTTGCTCTAAATTTTCTTCCTATCATTCTTTTTCCACTTGAAATCCTCGTTCACATGTTTTTGACTAGTTTTATCTTTTAATTTCGATTTAATTTCATTTGTTTCATCAGCCTGTTTTTTCGTCCACGTTATTGGATATTATTTTTCCTTCTCCTTCTCATTTTGGTTGACTTCTGTTTTACTCATAAACCCATCTTTCATTTACATCTTCATCTGCATTATTTAGTCTGTAGTGCAATAGGTATTTAGTGTATGTTTTATATGTGTGTATGACGGTTACCATGCAAAAAAATTTCGCATCTGGTAATGAAAACCACATTTTTCACACCATTGCACAGTCAATATAAACAGTTTTTTTGTCTTCCGTTTTTTAACCGATGGATCGGAACTTTCAAATAATAGAATAGCGTAATCGATAAAAATGATTAAATTTATATTCACAAAAATTCTGACTGGAAAATGAATGATGTACAGGAAAAAATGGAACAAATGAGAAGGTTCATTTGATGATTAAAATGATGTGACAAAGAAATAGAAATAAAAATTACACTTAAACTAATTAAGTGAATAAAAATAGTGATCAAAGTCATTTCAATAAAAATTAAAAAAAAATTACTGCATCTGAGGAGATATGAACCCACAACCTCCTGCATGTGAAGCTATAACTCCATCCACTACAGCATACAACCAGTCCATTAATACAACTTTTTTAACGTTATTGAGCATTACACAAAATTACGATTTTTTTGTCAATTTCTCGCAAACGAGGGCCCAGTGGGGAGAATGGCTGCAGGGTGAGATACCTGAGATCTTGATCTACATTGTCATGTATTTTGTTTCAAAGCTCTTGAATTCGTAACACCCTTATTCTTTGTTGAAATGCATTATTTATTATCTTTGCCTTTTGTTCTGTTGTCTAGCAGCTTCCATATTTCCTATGTCCGTGTAATTATAATGTAATTAGAGTCTACTGAAGTAATTAATAAAACAAGTGTATCATTGAATCGAGTGCCACAACATTATTCGGAGTGCCTCCCAAGTGAAGTCCCTAGACGGGACCAGATCTAGGAGGGGCAAATCCGACATATTATGAGCGAAATTTTATTTGTAGGTTAAGTACAAAATATTTTTCTGCAAATTTTTATAAAAATAATTAGCTTAGAACTACATGCATGTAAAACAAGTGCAATCAGCATCGATACCTTTCAATAAAACTAAAGTTCTTCCAAGTTGAAAGGGAACTGGCCCCCATTGTGTTGCACACACATCCTACCCCTCCCATAACATCACCTTCCACTGTTTGCTAATTCCTAATACGCTTAGCCTAAGAGATAGTGTTCAATAAAAATAAAGTTCCTGCAAACTGATAGGGCTATTATCAAATCTCTTGTTTAACATTTATACCAAAGAAATTTTCAGGGAAGTGTTGGCGGACGAAAGGGTTAGGATCATTATAAATGGTAAGACTGTTAACAATATTAGGTATGCAGATGACACTGCTGCCATAGGAAATGATTTACCTGTACTCCAACACATGACTGACAATTTAGTCCAGCACAGAGAAGAATATGGCCTAAAATTTTTATTCATTATGGATGTGGAACATTGCGACTGTGATGAATGAAAGTTCCCACAGATTACTACAACCAGTGTTCTTTTGTTTTATTGTTTAGTTTTTATTTTCCATTACCGGTTTCGAATCACCTGGCGATTCATCATCAGATGGAACATACTCACTGCATGTTTGCAGCATTCCAGAGGCCATGTCAAATTAGCAGTATCTGCTGTTTTGTTCTTGGTGTACACATTATTTTGAAAAACATAATGTATGTTTTCCATTGACATTTATTTTACACCACTTAACAAATTTATCCACAGGTAACAACTTCCACATTCTTTACAAACAATTTTCACAAAAGAGGAATATCAACTGCTAGTTGAGAAAGAAATATAGAAAAGTCTGGATACAAGAGGAGAATTTAAGATATCATCATTTACAGTAAATAGCAGTGGTAAGTGGCCATACACCAGAATAGTGACCTAAAATGCTGGAATTGAAAATGTTTGCTGCATTAAAGGACACACGAAAACTCTGTCTGTAAGGATCCATTCCCATCTGGATCTGCTTAAAAAAGATGGTTACATTGTTTCTAATTCTTGAGGGCATTGTGTTATGCACCTGGCAACAGAACAACCACGTGCACAGTTTAAAACTGATGGGTCACAACTTTTAATAATAATTCGTTTCCAAAAATTGTAAAGTTTAAGTTATGTACTAAAGTTCCACAAGAATATGCAGCTGATGATTTGTCAATATGCACCTAGGACAATTTGGAGTGTTTTAACAATGCTCTCAGCTAGAAGAATTGCAAGCAGGAGCAGAACTAATTGTTAAAGCCATAAAGAAGATAGTTTACAGAAAAAGTTAGGTATGTACTGCAATTCGAGAACGTACCCTCTTACTGGATGGAGATAGATGATCCATATGTAGACTTAAATTATAAGTTAAAGATTAAGCTGGGTGTTATTAAAACTACATCAAACAAAAATGATGAAATAATTGTTTTCTGTGTATCAATGTATGTGCAAAAATTAATAAAAGGTTCTCTACGCCGGCCGCTGTGGCCGATCAGTTCTAGGTGCTTCAGTCTGGAACCACGCTGCTGCTATTGTCTCAGGTTCGAATCCTGCCTTTGGCATGGATGCATGTGATGTCCTTAGGTTAGTTAGGTTTAAGTAGTTCTAAGTCTAGGGGACTGATGACCTCAGTTGTTAAGTCCCATGCTTAGAGCTATTTGAACATTTTCTACAAGAAAATGTTTTCATGTTCTCTACCAAGTCAAACATCCTAAAAGGGTAATCAATTTACAATAATCATATGTGTAGCTTTTGGATGAAGGTAGGGGTAGGGGAGGGGGTGACATTGAAAAGTAGCTGCAATTAGGTAATTGAAGTTTAGTGTCCCTCAAAACATATTACAGCTAGAAAAATATTATTTATTATTATATATATTTTTGATTCAAATTCTATACTTCATTAATATGCATTTGGTACTTTGTGAACTGTGGGAAATAAATCACCATTGTTAAAAAGGACAATGTCATTCTCTTTTTTCTACATCACTGCTATTCATCATTCTGAAATACTTTCCAAATAACTGCTTTTTATATCCAGTTGGAGCAGTAATAAGTTTAGGAATGTTATCCGTAAACTACACTGAGACATAATTTCTGTTTATAGGAGTAATACAGTTAGGTATAGCACACATATGTACATCTACAGAACAATTTAACTCCTCATCCTCATGAAGAACTTCATGTTCCATTAGATACCTGACAATATCGTCAAAGAGTGGTTTAACATACCTTTGCCAAAGACTGTTTCCTTCCATGGCGATTCATATAGTATTGCACTGACGACACAGGTTCATTACACTTGGAAACTTTAAATACACACTTTACGTTGGGTCTTTGGATGGTTAACTTCATGATATTGCCTCCAGACATCTCGACAATGGACACACTATTACTACTGAAGATAATGATATCGTGAGGAAATGGATTAATGTCAGTTGTCAAGCAGTCCTCAATGTATTTCAGCTTATTGCATAGTTGGTCCCACTCTGTATTACTGAACTGCACCTTTGTACCCTGCTGGACATTCTACATTTTCTCTATAACTTTGATCCATTGGTGGTCAACTGATAATGAATGTTGACGAACATCACTCTGTACTGACATAGATGAGGCTCAATAAATGATACATGTCTTGGACATAATGTGAAGTCAAAGCGTGGAATCAATTCTGGGTCATGGTTCGATATATCAGGGGCTGCATCAAGGAATTTGTCTGCATATTGATTTAGTAGTGCAAGATATAGTAGAAACTGGAAGTCGGGAAACAGTTTTCCACAGTGTCTTGATTTTCACTTCAGTGTATCGGGAGCTGCATCATGGAGTGTGTCCGCATGCTGGCTTGATATCTGTGGATGTTGCTGCTCAACTGCATCGTTCACATCATGTCAAATGTTGAACTGAGAGAGAAATGAAAGAAAACTATGAGAAACACAGACATACACATATACACATAAAAATAGCAAACATTGAGAGAAAGGAGTGGTGTATTACTAACTGTCTAGTGTGCAAGCCAGTTTCTTATGCTTGCAGGGGGTTGATCTCTGATGACACTTCATGATGATGATCAACATTTCACTGTGTAGTACACGCCACAAGTAGTGAGTCTGTTTAATGGCTAATAAGCCTGACTGCTGAGATTGAAAGGTGGGGATAGAAGATCGCAGCGCCAGAGGAACTGGAACAAGTATTTTGGACTGTACTCATACCCCCTTCTTGGATTCTGACATCATCAAAGACGTCATGTATTCTAAACTTAGAACCATAGAGGTTAGTAGCAGTTGGATGACATCACAGAAGTACTGTTACCCGTATCAGCAATATCATAGCAGAGACTTATTCTCCTGAAGTCTTTTGATAGATCTGAAATATTTCAGATGAAGTTTGGACCTCGAGAAATTTGTATGATGCAAGAAACTAAGGAATTTATATGAAGCAGGAAACTGATCTCATATGTGTTAAAGCAAAAATCATTGCATAAAGTGTCTCCAAAATGTCCAGCAAAATACACACCAACAGCAGCAAAATGCTTCCCAAACTACAGTTGCCCTCATCGTCAACACATTCAGCACTCTCCCCGCCACATTGAGCCTTCCATACTTCACGGTGCAAGTTGGCAGTCTGTGAGTTCCAAGAGTGCAGTGGGCAACTTCGCCAATATATATTCTTGATGGCTAGCAAGCCTAGACACTATGGATGGAGTGATGGACAGATATCTGTTGGAAATGCTAGATGTTCCATTTACAACTTAAAACACTTCCAGTTTGTTCGAAAAATCTCTTAAAAATGTAGTGCTGACCTGTACATTAGATCACATTCTGTTTTTAGGAGAATGATTAGAGTTTAGCGTTTCGTATGCATCGATATCAAATTTCTATCACACCAATGCGCACCTGCAGCGAAAATCGGTGTTAGTTAAAAAATAATATTGTCATCCATCAAAAGAGTGTGCGGATCGCTGCAGTGCAGCTGTGTGAGATCTGAGTAGGGAACTTATTGCAATCTGAACACGCCATGATAGCTACTGTTTGAATCTACTACTACTACTACCAGTTTTCCTGTAAAATCACCTTTAGAGTTCATCAGAAATGATTTATAAATCTCTTGTAAACATTTGATGTATATGTCAATCGTTTGTGGATACATCTGAAGCCTACTTCTTTCGTGCATGTATACCGAAATGTGGTACATTCTCCGCCCTGTACAAGGGGGTTTGTTCTATGAAAAATTTTCAGGTAATGCTCTGCTGTGAAAGCCGTATGAAACTTGTATACAGGACAGATAACCGGAGTTTTGTGTTTTCTGCAGATCAATGCAGTATTTCTCTATTCTGTTTACTTTAACATATGGAACTAAGGACTTTGGATGGCTTTAAATCATAATGAGAAGATTGTGTGTTTTCTGTACTCTCACCTTGTGTGCACAAACTGTTCCGATTATGATAATCAAAGCTGGAATTGAGTCGTTCTTTGGTTTCATAAAGTTCGGGAGAAGACCTAGATTTCTTGGAAACATTGACAAGTCGTTATATTCCTAGCACAAGTATTCGTTAAAATATGTATGTGGACCGCTCAGTTTCATGATTGTTTTGGTTTTGGATCTGTAGCAGAAACGAGAACACCTTAACGTGATAAATCAATGAATGTTAGAACTGCACATGTTCTGTACTGTAAGAAGTATCATAGAGTTGATGAGTGCAACCAAAGGTCCATACCGCAATTGATTGTCAGCTGTTCAGTTTTGCAAAAGGTTTTTTGCCCTTTCTGGATACAGAATAGCAACATGTGTTCCATACCTTTCATTTATTCCTGGAAAACTTGGATGCCTTGTTGTGCTATCTGTCAGATAGGGGAAAGTAAATTATTATTTGTGGGGACTTCAATGGTGATTCACTGAAAGAGTGTAATAGGAAGAATGACGTGGAAGTCTTGCTCGGTTCTTTCAATTTGACATCTGTCATTAATTTTCCTACTTGGGTAGTAAAGGATAGCAGCACATTGATAGACAACACTTTTATAGACCAAGACAGGTTTAAAAACATAAATTCTTGTCCTGTTGACAATGGGCTTTCTGATCACTATGCTCAGCTAGTTACAGTATATGACATAGCTCCATTCAGTAATTCAAAACTACCCGCCAAAGTTGTGCATTCAATTAATGACTCAACAATTAGAAATTTCAGAGAAAATCTTCAGCAGTTAGACTGGGATGAGGTGTACAAGGAACCCGATGCTAATTTAAAATATAACTTATTTCATGATATACTTGTAAGAGAATTTGAAAACTGTTTCCTCAAGAAAGTAGTTAAATGAAATTATAAGAAACCATGCAAAAAACCTTGGCTTACTAAAGGAATAAAAATATCTTGTAACCACAAAAGGGAACTGTATCCAACAACAAGAAAGAGTAATGACCCAGAAAACAGCCAAATATTATAAAAACTACTGTGCTACATTAAGAAAGGTTATTAAAAAGCATGTGCATCATGTCTGAGATATAATCTCATGATAACAAAATCAAAACAATTTGGAATATTATTACAAAGGAGACAGGGCAACCAAGAATACAGGATGATGGCATCACCATCAAAGCGAATGGAAACTTGATAAACAACAAGCCGGAAGTCGAAAACATTTTGAATTAACCATTTTTTAAATGTTGTAGAGAAAATAAGATCTAAATGTTCATTGGAATAAGCAAGGCAGTTAATGGAAGAGGCCTCACCCACACCATTTGATACAATTGAAATTCCACCCACCTCTCCTGCTGAAATTAGGAAGATAATAAACTCTCTCAAGAATAAAAGCTCACATGGAATTGATGGCATTTCCAGCAGGAAAATAAAAGCTTGTTCCCAAGAAATAAGTGGGATTCTTAGCCACGTATGCAATAGCTCTCTGAACCAGGGTATGTTCCCAGATAGACTGAAGTATACCATTGTTAAACCATTGCATAAAAAAGGGGATACATCTGATATCAACAACTACCCCCAATCTCTCTTCTGTCTGCCTTATGCAAAAGTTTTGAAAAAGTAATGTATTGTAGAGTAGCGTCACACCTTTGTAAAAATAAAGTTTTAACAAAATGTCAGTTTGGTTTCCTAAACGGTTTTTCAACGGAAAATGCTATATATACTTTCACTAATGAAATTTTAAATGCTCTGAGTAACCGAAAGGCACTCATTGGGATTTTTTGTGATCTATCAAAGGCTTTTGATTGTGTAAATCATGGAATTCTTCTAGATAAGCTCAAGTACTGTGGTATGAATGGGACAGTGCTCCAATGGTTTAAATCATACCTAACTGGAACAGTGCAGAAAGTTGAAATAAGCAGTTCACATAATATGCAAAAAACTGGTGATTTCTCAAACTGGGGAACATTCAAGAATGGGGTGCCGCAAGGTTCGGTCTTGGGTCCTCTACTGTTCTTAATATATATTAATGACTTGCCATTCTGTATTCACGAAGATGCAAAGCTGGTACTTTTTGCCAATGATACAAATATAGCTATCACACCCAACAGACAAGAATTAACTGGTGAAATTGTAAATGCTATTTTTCAGAAAATTATTAAGTGGTTCTCTGCAAATGGGCTCTCATTAAACTTTGACAAAACACAGTATATACAGTTCCACACAGTAAATGGAATGACACCGTTGATAAATATAGACTTCGATCAGAAATCGGTAGCTAAGGTAGAATATTCAAAATTTCTAGGTGTATGCACTGATGAAGGGTTGAATTGGAAAAAAACACACTGAGAATTTGCTGAAACGTTTGAGTTCAGCTACTTATGCTATTAGGGTCATTGCAAATTTTGGCGATATACATCTGAGAAAGTTAGCTTACCATGCCTATTTTCATTCTCTGCTTTCCTATGGCATCATATTTTGGGGTAACTCATCATTGAGTAAAAGAGTGTTCGTTGCACAAGAGCGTGTAACCAGAATAATTGCTGGAGCCCATCCTAGATTATCCTCCAGACACTTATTTAAAGAGCTAGAGATCTTCACTGTAGCCTCACAATATATATATTCACTTATGAAATTTGTTATTAACAATCCGAATGAATTCAAAAGTAATATCAGTGTACATGGCTACAACACTAGGAGAAAGGATGACCTTCACTACTCAAGGTTAAATCTAACTTTGGCTCAGAAGGGGGTAAATTATGCTGCCACGAAAGTCTTTGGTCACTTACCTAATAGCATCAAAAGTCTGACAGATAGCCATATAGCGTTTGACAGGAAATTAAAAGAATTTCTTAATGGCAACTCCTTCTACTCATTAGATGAATTTTTGGATATAATAAGTGGGTAATTTCTCCAACCCCCACAAAAAAAATAAAAATATTAAGTGTCATGTAATATTTTGTGTAATGTAATATCTTGTGTAGACACCTTTTATTAACCTGACACGTTCCACATCATTACGAAGTATCGTATTCATGATCTATGGAACAAGTACTAATCTAATCTAATTTCTAATCTAATCTGTCAACAGCTTATCCAATCCACATAACACAAAATCGCGACTCTGTATTGGGTGGGAAAAGAGACGGATCAACACAGTAAAATTCAGTGTTGTCAGTACAATATTCGTTTTAAAAGAATAATACTATGCCTGGAAAGGGGGGTTGACACTTACATAGAAGGAGATTTCATTGACTTCGATATGTTATTTGTTGAATTCACAATAAAATTGACATGAAAATTCAATAAATTGCTCTATGTATATAACTTGCTGCTATTTAAAAATCTTTTTTGTAACGTCTGACGTTAAGTATGCAGTGTAAAAGACATAATGAGATGGTGCCTGTCGGTACAATGTACGTTGCAGTAAGTGTAAGATTACACCTGGAGGATGAGTTTACACTTATGTAGGTACAAATTTCATTGACTTCGGTACTATATTCGCTGTTTGCAACACGAAATTCAGTGTTCTGGGTACAATACTCGTTTTAAAAGTATAAGACTACACCTGGAGGGAGACTTTAGGTGGAAATTTCATTGATGTTGGTAGGTTATTCGTTTCTTTCACCATTATGTACGTCGCCTGTCGCCATTTAGAAATCCTATGGAGTAGTCCAATGTTAAGTATGCACTGTCAGACACCCTTAGATTTAAAAGTTCCGTGACCCGACGGAAAATTCGGCCAGCTGTGGTCAGCTACGTCACAGAATTGCATACGGTGTGTCACTGCCAGCTTTCATCAGCTGACAGTTGCCACTGCACGCACTACGTGTCAAATTGTGTGAACCACCGAACTGTAGGCTACTTATGGAAATATGACATCTTCCTTCGTAGTGAGCCAGTGTGCTGGGGGAATCTAGACTGCATATTATGGCCGGAAGATGGTATCGTTCTCTGTTGGTGATTGCAGTTCAGTGTTTCGTCTTGAAATGCTATGTACAAGTATGGCATTCACCACTACTCTCGTACAAAATATACTTTCCCACCGTATGTATTTTCTGCGTTTTTGCTGGCTACAATTCGACCTGTAAATAAGTATATGCGTGTTTCATACTCAAATACAGGGAGTTTCAAAAAGAAATTTAAAAAGTCATTGAAATTTATTGACAGAAGATATAGAGCTGGGTTTAGTGTTATTTTGTACGGAAACACATCACTTTTTCTTTTTCCTTAAACCAAAGATGTCGTATGTGGCTTCCGTTGGTTATCCCGCACACATCCCATCGAAAGTCAATTTCTTCCCAAACTCTCTGTAGCGTTGCAGGTGTAACTTGCTCAGTGGCGGCGTAAATTCTTGCTCTAGTTCACGTAGAGACGCTGGTACAGGAGGTACAAACACAGTTTCCTTGATGAGTCCCCATAAAAAGAAAATCGAGTGGAGTCAGGTCTTGGGAACGTGGGGGCCATGCAATTGGCGCCTCACGGCCAATCCATTTACCTGGAAAGCAGTCACTGGGAAAATCCCGGATCTCAGCCATGTAGTGGGGTGGTGCATAATCCAGGATGAAGTAAACATTTCGTTCTTGGTCATCCTTATCGATCTGTGTTATCAAAAACTGTTAGAACATATCCAGATACACTATCCCATTGATGGTTCTCTCACGGAAAAAAAGGGGCTGTACATTTTATCTAGTTCAGTTCACAAAAAACGTTCAGTTTAAGGCTATAACGAATATGTTGCAATGTTTGGTGTGGATTTTCACTACCCCAAAAGATGCAGTTATGTGTGTTGACCTTGCCATTTAAGTGAAAAGTCGACTTGTCAGAAAAGATGATTCTGTCCAAGAAATGATCATCTTCATATAATCGATTTAGCATATCCACTCAGAAATACTTGCGAGAAATTTTATCAATATCATTTTAGCGGATGTGACCTCGTCAATCTGTACGGTTTCAAATGCAAACGGTTCCTCAACACACGGCAAACAGTCGTATGTGGGATTTGCAGTTTGCGAGATGCACACCAGGTCGATTTTGTAGGCCTGTTGACAAAATGTTGTCAACAGGAAAGGGAAGGGGAAACTGGCTGAGGTAATAGCAGGAAATTTAAGGGGGGGAGGCACTGCCATGAATGGTAAAATACCAGTGGTTACAGGTGTTGGAGCAGCACCTTTTTTTAGGACAGGTAATACAGAAAGATGTCAAGTTCTACGAGAGGTCAGGATTGAAACAAATCTTCAGTTTAGGAAAGAAATTAAACAGCGCAATTCTAGCACATTTGATCACCAATCACAGCTATCAATTATAAATTTTCACCAATCACCAGAAATTTTATCTCCACCAAGTTGTATCTCAGTCCTAGGTAATTGCATTGATGAATTAAAGTCACCCAACCCAGTTGACATAATCTGCCTCTCTGAACACCATGTGACCACTGGTATAGGAACTAGGCCTAAGCACAATGAGAAACTCAGACAGGAGAGTACTGCAAATGTTAGAATAAGGAAAGGTTCTCATAAAAGTGTAATTAAAAATAATGTAAGTATATTTCATCAAAATATTGGGAGTTTAAAGAATAAAGTAGATGAGCTTCTGGTTTGTTTAGAAGATTTAGAAGCTGAGAATGAAATAGATATACTATGCCTGTCTGAGCATCACATTGTTACTGATATGGATAAGATAAATGTAAATGGATATAAGCTCTCTGCACATGTAATGAGAGAAAATATGGAGAAAGGAGGAGTTGCCATATATGTCAAAAGTTATCATTGTGCAAAAAGTATAGAAACAAAAAAGTTTGGTGTAGAGAAACATATAGAAGCATGTGCCTGTGAGCTTAAATTAAATAAAGGCACATTTATAATTGTAACTGTATATAGGTCCCCATCAGGAAATTTTCATCTATTTCTGAAAAATTTGGACTCCTTGTTGTGCTATCTGTCAGACAGGGGGAAGCAAATTATTATTTGTGGGGACTTCAATGTAGATTCTCTGAAAGAGGGTAATAGGAAAAATGACCTTGAAGTATTACTCGGTTCTTTCAATTTGACACCCGTTATTGATTTTCCTACTCGGGTGGTAAAGGATAGCAGCTCACTGATAGATAACTTCTTTATAGACCAAGATAAATTTAACCAGATAAATGCTCAGCCTGTTTAGAATGGTCTTTCTGATCATGGTGCACAGCTAGTTACAATATATGACATAGCTCCATTCAGCAATACTAAACAGTCCTCCAAAGTAGTACGTTCAGTCAACGATTTAACAATTGCAAATTTCAGGGAAAGCCTACAGCAGTTAGACTGGGATGAGGTGTACCGTGAACCTGATGCCAATTTAAAATATAATTTATTTCATGACATTTTTGTAAATGCATTTGAAAACTGCTTCCCCAAGAAAATAGTTAAATATACTCGTAAGAAACCTTGTAACAAACCATGGCTTACTAAGGGTATAAAAATATCTTGTAACTGGAAAAGGGAAATGTATCTGACAGCAAGAAAGAGTAGTGACCCAGAAACCATCAAAAATTATAAAAACTACTGTGTTATATTAAGAAAAGTTATTAAAAAATCCAGGAGTATGTGTATCATGTCTGAAATCAGCAACTCTGATAATAAAATTAAAACAATTTGGAAAATTATTAAAAGAGAAACAGGTCAACCAAGAGCAGAGGAAGACAGTATTACCATCAAATTGAATGAAAACTTTATGAACAAAAAGTCAGAAGTTGAAAATATTTTTAATAATCATTTTCTAAATGTTGTGGATATAGTAGGATCCAGGTGTTCATTAGAAGATGCTAGGCTGTTAATGGAAGAGGCCATACTCATGCAATTTGATACAATTGAAATCTCACCCACTTCTCCCTCTGAAATTAGGAAAATAATAAACTTGCTTAAAAGCAAAAGCTCACATGGAATTGATGGCATTTCCAGCAAAATACTAAAAGCTTGTTCTCAACAGATAAGTAAGATACTCAGCCACCTGTGTAATAGCTCTCTGGAACAGGGCATTTTCCCTGATAGACTGAAATATGCTATTGTTATACCTTTGCATAAAAAGGGGGATAGATCTGATGTCAACAATTACCATCCAATCTCCCTTCTAACAGCTTTATCCAAAATTTTTGAGAAAGTAATGTATTCAAGAGTAGCTTCACATATCTGTAAAAATGAAGTACTAACAAAATGTCAGTTTGGTTTCCAGAAAGGTTTTTCAACAGAAAATGCCATATATGCTTTCAGCAGTCAAATTTTGAATGCTCTGAATAACCGAACACCACCCATTGGGATTTTTTGTGATCTCTCAAAGGCTTTTGATTGTGTAAATCATGAAATTCTGCCAGACAAGCTGAAGTATTGTGGCATGAGTGGGACAGTGCACAAATGGTTTAATTCGTACCTAACTGGAAGAGTGCAGAAAGTTGAAATAAGTAGTTCTCGTAACATGCAAAGATCAGCACATTCCTCAAACTGGGGAACTATCAAGCATGGGGTTCCACAAGGGTCAGTCTTGGGTCCTTTGTTGTTCTTATTATATATTAATGACTTGCCATTCTATATTCATGAAGAGGCAAAGTTAGTTCTCTTTGCTGATGATACAAGTATAGTAATCACACCTGACAAACAAGAATTAACTGATGAAATTGTCAATACTGTCTTTCAGAAAATTACTAAGTGGTTCCTTGTAAACGGACTCTCACTGAATTTTGATAAGACACAGTACATACAGTTCCGTACAGGGAATGGTATGACACCATTAATAAATATAGACCTTAATCAGAAGCATATAGCTAAGGTAGAATATTCCAAATTTTTAGGTGTGTCCATTGATGAGAGATTAGATTGGAAGAAACACATTGATGATCTGCTGAAACGTTTGAGTTCAGCTACTTATGCAATAAGGGTCATTGCAAATTTTGGTGATAAACATCTTAGTAAATTAGCTTACTACACCTATTTTCACTCATTGCTTTCATATGGCATCATATTTTGGGGGAATTCATCACTGAGGAATAAAGTATTTATTGCACAAAAGCGTGTAATCAGAATAATAGCTGGAGTCCACCCAAGATCATCCTGCAGACATTTATTTAAGGATCTAGGGAGATTCACAGTAGCTTCTCAGTATATATACTCTCTTATGAAATTTGTTATTAACAACCAAACCCAATTCAAAAGTAATAGCAGTGAGCATAACTACAATACTAGGAGAAAGGATGATCTACACTATTCAAGATTAAATCTAACTTTGGCACAGAAAGGGGTGAATTATACTAGCACTAAAGTCTTTGGTCACTTACCAAATAGTATCAAAAGTTTGACAGATAACCAACAAATATTTAAGAAGAAATTAAAAGAATTTCTGAATGACAACTCCTTCTACTCCATAGAGGAATTTTTAGATATAAATTAAGAAAAAAAATATTTAAAAAATAAAAAAAATAAAAATAAAAAAGAAAAACAAAAAACACAAAAAATAAAGTTGTTATATTAACTTAAGTATGTTGTTAAATTAACCTAATTATGTCATGTATTAGAAAATTCGACTCATTCCACATCATTACGAAATGTCGTATTCATGATCCATGGAACTAGTATTAATCTAATCTAATCTAATCTCTAATCTAATCACTCGCTCAACGACGTCATCAGATGTGCTTGGATGCACTGATGATTTCCCATGTCTTACAGAGTACCCTGTTTCTACAAAACATTTATGCCACTCATAAATTGTAGGCCTACTAGGAGGACCTTTAGCATACTCGGTGCGGAAATTGGGCTGAACTGTTGTCACCGACTTCGATTCTTCAAACCAAAACACACAGCTAGCACGCTTGGGTCCAGTGAAGGCCGCCACCTTTAACACAACTGCTGCTAACGCTCCTTACGGTGCGATTCGGCAGTAGTGAACTACACGAGACAAAACTTGATGTATTTCCCTAAAAATTGACACTTCAATCACCTCTGCAGGTACTATGAATTAATTTATACGAATTTTCAAAGTTGTAAAGTCCTTTTGAAACACCCTGTATTGCTGCTGCGTGCTTAGTACACATAAGTTCGCATGTTTGACAGCTTTATGATGGTTCGTTGTTTGACAGCTTGTTTGACAGCTTTATGATGGTTCGTTATGTTACTGTCGGTAAATAGCCACCATTCATTTCTCATTAAACTTTTCTGTGGTGAATTTTACAAGCATTTTACCCCAACCTATTTTTTGGGTTCTGAGCAATTGCACAAGTGCCTGCACCAGCAGGATGAATGTGCATTTCTAGTTTCTTCAACTTCCACGCCATTTGTAAGTATGGATATAGGTTATTTTCACACTTCTTTGGTTTCACGTGTTTCCTGTCATTTTATCTTGAGTCATATGGCTGTGGTAGCAGTGCTGTTACAGCAGCATACTCACAGTGGGAATCGGAGCTTCTGAATTCCATTTTGCATTAGATTATTGAATCGGTAGTATGCATGTGGTGCCTCTCTGCTCGGAGCTGTCACCAGCGGACGGTGGGTTGACTGCTGGCTGCCTGACTCTTTGTAAGTCTTACGTGACCTGGCAGCTGTGGCGCAGATTGCACTGCCCCACCTTCTAGGAGCGGCAGTGACTTAGTTCTAGACCACAGAAAGGGATCTCTCCCTGAAACGGTATACGTTTAAATAAAGACACAAGTGTTTCTGTTACACAGCATATTGTTTGTACTTTAAGTAAGGGTAATATGTCGGGGTGGCAGCATGGGGGCATGTCCAGAAGGTCATGTCCCTCCTGGTGTCTTTTTCTTTCCTCTCTTTTTTTTTTTAAATAAAGATGCCAATGGAATGACCTGAACTTAGAGTTAGGATAAGCAGTACGCTGTGGCTATACATCTCTGAGTGATTAGTAGCTTCAGAAAACGTGTCAAGTAGGACATCCTCTGTGTAGCAGACATCCAGCACAAATGTTCTTTGTCTCTAACATCACAGAGCCAAGGCCAAACTTGGATGCTGACATCATAGAACCTGTCCCAGTTAGCCCAGAGCTGCGCCTGTATACTTGAATTTTACACTGTTTTAAATAGCCCAACAGGACTGAACTGGATTGCAATATCATAGAGCTAGAGTCAGCATTCGAAGTCAGCCTGCATGACAATACGCTATCTTGCGCTGTTTAATTTCCTGTCCATTTACATTCAGGACAACAACCCTCTGTCATAGGAACCAGACTAGCACTATTGGGCCATTTTTTTTAATTTCCCGCCAATTTTTTGAGTTTCCTGCCAAAATTTGAATGTCCCCTCAATTTATACGTATCGCTTTAGACCATGGTCAGATGGAGGATGGAAATCCCATGACTCATCATTGATATCATCGCTGACACAATCTGTGCCGAATGCCCCTTACATATCTAACCTCAAGATGGTCCTAATATGTTACAATGTAATGCTATGTCAGAAATTTCGAACAGGAAAATGCTGGAAAAAGAACTGGATAACGATGTTACCATTGCTGCTGTCCACAAAATGTGGTGCAAACCACGAACACCGATTTATTTCACAGTGTTTAGTTTAGTAAGGTCAGGTAGATCAGAAAAAAAGCAAGAGCAGCACTATTAATTAAGAACACTAGCAAAAACAACGAAATCCACTTAAACCTGAGTACTGTAGGAATTGTTTACTCAACTTCATCTACCCTTCCTTATCTGTGGAAATTTTAACTCTCATCAAAATGCCTTGGGAAATGTTGTCAAAGACCCGGAAGATTATTCCTCTTCAGTGCAAATGATAATCTAGATTCTGTCTTTCTGAATGACAGCTCTCCAACAATGTTACCTTCTTCTTTTAAACGATCTTCAGCAGTTGACTTAAAGTCTTGTGTTACCTGATTTCCATAAAATTTCTAATTGGGTGACATTATGGTATTCTAAGCAACAGACCATTTCCCCATTAAAACAGAGTTTGACGTTGAGATAAGAATGAGACAGACATATTGTTCAAAAATCCCACAGATAATAAAGGACGCCAGCTGGGAGAAATATAAAAAAACATATAGGAAGATCTCGGGAAACAGAACCCACCGTGGATGCTGCAGGAAGCTTACACCACACTTACATCAGCCATAGATCCAGCAGGTAGAAACTCAATACCCCAGCAGAAAACAGAGTTTTACTCTGCAAAAGAACATTGTTATGCCCCAAGCGTGGGTTTTACTTGAGACTGAGCGACATGGTTCATAACCATAACTGGTTGGACGTAATGAGAGGGAAACTTTTGACCCAGCTAAGAAGTTATATGGGGCATTCAAATAAAACCCAGGCACTAGTGTAACATAATGGAAATAATTTTATTAAATCAAAAATGTACTCACACACAGTACACATACTCAAGAATTGTCGCCAAAACTGTTGGCACATTTAGTCCACTGTGACACTAGCCGGTGGATTCCATCCTTGAAGTAGCTTGCAGGCTGCTGTCGGATCCAGGCCTGGGCCCAGTCACACACTTCGCCGTCCGTTGCGAATCGATGCCCGTGAACAGCTTGTTTTAGAGATTCAAACACATGAAAGTCACACGGTGAAAGGTCAGGACTGTATGGCCGATGTTCCAGCGTTTCCCACCGAAACTGCTGCAATATCGTGTTCACTGCAGTGGCTGTGTGTGGGCGCGCATTATCATCCAGGAGGATAACGCCATTGGACAACATGCCTTGGCGTTTCGACTTGATGGCTCGTCTAAGGTTCTGTAAAGTGGCTTGATAAAGCTGGGCGTTGATGGTGGTTCCCCATTCAAGGAACTCGACAAGCAGTGGGCACTTGTGGTAAAAGACGAAGGACATCATGACCTTTCCAGAACTGGTGTGCATGGCCATTGATTTCTTTGGAGGTGGTGAAGTCGCATGTTTCCACTGATTGCTCTGACGCTTGCTTTCCGGTTCAAAACTGTGCCATGTTTCGTCACCTGTGACAATACGCGACAGAAAGCCGTATTCCTCCTCACGATAATATTGTAGATAACTCAAAGACAGTGCCATTCGAGTTTTGCGCTGTTCGGCGGTCAGTTCGTGGAAACCCACGGCACACAGATTTTTCGAAAGTTCAAGTGTTAATGCATTATGGCGTGGGCGGTGCCCACGCTAATACCAAGTAACCGTTGGATCTCGTCCACAGTGATTCTGCAGTTGTTCAAGACTAAAACATTCACTCCACAATCATTTCCGATGTGATGACATGATGAGCCTGTCCAGGACGAGCATCGTCTTCCAGTGACTCACGCCCCTCAAGGAATCGTTTGCGCCAATCTCAAACGACTCAGACTGTACTCACCCTACACAGCCTTCATCCATTGAAATATTTCACGTCCTCCAACTCTCTCTGCCGCCAAAACTCGAATCACTCCTTGTTGTTCCTGCTTATTCGCCTGCATATTCAGTAGTGGACGATAACGTGTGTGACCATCTTCTCTTCGGCGTGCAACCACACTGGCTCTATGCAACATCTAATGTTGTGCACACATCAGTCTTTCTACCAATAGATGATGCCTCCATACCCGCAGTTACACTGTGCCACCTTATGTGTAAGGCAAAGGTAGATGCACTGACCAGGTTTCATTTGAATGAACCTCATACAATCTCTGGTGTGAAGGAAGAAAGGCTGGGAGATAACTGAAGTACTCTCCATAAATGTTTAACAATCTGAAGTTTAGTCAGAAATACAAAGTTTGGAATCCTAACTGCTCTGGCTGAGAAGTTTCCAATGAGCGGCCGAGTCTGGTACAGAAATGCGAATGACAATCGTCGTTCCGTCTACTCTTAGAATGCGACCCACACAACTAACTCAGAGTCCCACAGCTGCTGCCCATTTGACCATCAGCTCCGGTTGCTGAGTCACAACGAACCCTGGCTCTTCCTGCAGAACCTCACGTCAGACTTCTCTCTAGAGCTTTCCTACCGATCGTCTCCGCCTCAGACCGTTCTGCTGCCGAGTTTTGTGTACTTTACCCCTTCTAGCCCGCCGATTATTGCCATGGCGTAATGTCGAGGGCTACTTGCCCCCTTATTGACTGAAATTGTGCACTATTCTTCAGTGGTTCTTCAGAGGCTAGGTGGAGGGTAGAGATGCCTCTCTTAATATGATCACACACTGCATCCTGTATTGGTTTCTCATGACGTAGAGGTGTCCCCACCAGAATGTCCTCTCTATTTCTCCCTCTCGTCCCACATTCACTGTCTAGACAGAAGTGCTGTTCACCTATTAACTTTAGCTCTAATCCGAAGTACACAGAGCCCTCTTTATACCTTTATAGCTTACAACTTTTAGCTCGTTATCAAACGCAGCTGCCCATCGACCTGGCGTCGGCCAGCCAGCCTGCTTCCAGGTCTGTGGCTCCTCTTGCCGCGCCTAAATACATTATTGTTGCTTCTTTTGTTATTACAGTTCCCCATTTCGCTATTAACAGTGCATTAACAGTTCCACATTTTGTTTCTAACAGTGCAATTCAGACTTGGCTTTACTCATGGACATTAAAACATGTTTTCTGGTGGAACGCTTACTATTCCAAAGCTGTGGCTAGACAAAAGTTAGGCTTAATTTATTACCCTAGAGAATAGACACTGCAACATTTTCTGATGCAAACACTAGGAGACCCGTGGTGAAAAGAATGAAGGATGATTGAGTCAGCTGCTGTAATAGGTTGAATAAGAAGCCTAAAATTCCAGGAAGCTGGAAGATAATTCGATCTCTAGAACATGCTAATGCAGTTGGTTTCCAGTAGTGGATCCCATGTGTTGAGAAGGATTTCTGACAAATGTGGCTCCTCTGTCTTGTTTGGAAGCCTCCATGGCTGTTCCACATGAAAGATTTCAGTCATCTTCTATGAGTTCCGTTCACCAAGTTGGAAGAATTTATCAAAAATTCTATGAGAACCTCTCCAGGAATTGATTGCATTCATTATAATATGTTGAAAAATGTTCCATCATATGCTTTGAAACTAATTCTTCAGATATTAAAGGAAACATGGGGAAGAGTGGAACTTACGTAGGAATGAGCTATGCAAATTATCACGCCTATATTGAAATCTGCATAAGACTGCAAAATTCGTACCTCATATAGACCAATTGCATTGTCCACTTGTGTTGGGAGAACTCTTGAAAAACTTGTCAATAATTGGCTTGATAGATGCTTGGAAATTAGTGAATTATTACCTCAATCCAAATTTAGCTTGATTAAATGTAGAGGAATGCTGGACAACTGAACAGTTTTGTGCAGTGACATTTTCTAAGTTTTCAAGGAAAGACATTCTTAACATCATTGTTCTTAGATGTGATATAAACTTATGATAATGCCCATTCTTTTAGAAAAGCAGAAGCGTATTTATCTTTCTATAAGTTAGATATATGGCATTAGTTCATGAACAGAACAATTTATAAAAGAAAATGGAAACAATTTATAGGATCTCTGGTTCAATCCAGAGGCTCATTCCTGCAAGTGTTCATATACTGCAGTATGCAGATGATATATGCTTACTCTCATTTGGTTCTACAGAGGTTTCTGTAGTCAGTAAGAAGACAGAAGGAGTAACAGAAGTGGATGATTGGTTACATACAAAAAGCTGTGAAATTTCATCTTCAGAATCTTCAGTCACTATTTTTTCTAGACGACATGTGCACCATAATGAAATACAAATAATGAGTTATTCATACCAAGTGAAACTGCCAGGCAAATTCTTGGAAATGTGGTTGGAATACAGACTCAATTGGATTCATTAAATCAAGTCCATTATTAATGCTTATCTCCCAATCATGAACATCATCAGAGCTATAACCAGAGTTTGGTGGGATGTGAACCCCGGCGTTCATCTAATCCTAGCTATATAGGGCGTTAGTTAGTAGCAGGATTGAATATGGTTGCATGGTATATGGGAATGCCAGCATAAAATATAATCATAGCTATATACGGCGTTAGTTAGTAGCAGGATTGAATATGGTTGCCTGGTATATGGGAATGCCATTGTCAAGTATATCAGTAAATTAGATACTTTACAATACAGCTGTATATGAACTTGTCTTGGGGCAATAAGATCAACTCCTACCAATGCACTTTCAATAGAGGTACTAGAAATGCCTCTGCACTTCAGGTGCTTAATGGCTCCCTGCAGATATATACTGGAAAGGATAGCCCCAATGAACCATCTAGTGATTAATAAATGTGAGCTGCTACACACTATCTTGGGTAACAGAATTATACATCATCCTCTAATTTTGAAACATCTATCCAAAATTATTATAACAACAAGAAAACTTCCTATGAATGGACTTATCATCTCTGCACTTCCTCCACTTCAGCATTTTATTTGGAATTTAGTGCGTACATTGGTAAAAACCGTAATGTGATAGCCAGCATGGGTCTTCATGAAAAATGGAGAGAGGCTCTCCATATTTACATGGATGGTTCAAAAATAATGTCAGAGGGTAACATCAGGTGTAGTATTTTATATACAAGAATAGGTCACTTTGAACGGTTTAAGCTCCCTTCATAAGTTTCTTCTTATTCATAAGAAGCAGTAGCAATCACGAAGGCCATTAAGTACTCTTTAACCAAGAATGACGAAAGGATTTCGAGTATTTCTGATCCTATAAGCATTCTTAGTGTCGAGTTGTAGTAAGCACAGCAGCAGACTTATTATCGACTTAGATTATGAAAAAATTCAATACTCTCGAAGAAATAAATGTATTTCTCTACTTCCGATTAAAGTTTACACAAGAATTTTGTGTAAAAAAGCTGTAGACCAGTTGACCAAGTACGCTGCCATATCCAGAGCCTTCGTAGATATTCAGTTCCTTTCACTGGCTTAATATATCAATTTAAAAGGGAAGTCAGATCCCAGTGGGAAGAGGAATGGGAAACATCATATATAAATAAAGAAAGATGTATTGATTGGATACAACCCCACATATTCAGTGTACCATGGTTTCACAACACAGCTGCACACAGCAGAGCTGTTTCGGCAATCACAAAGATGAGATTTAATCACGGCAGCTTTCCTTCTCATTTGTTTAGTCTACAACTTAGCGATTCTCACACCTGTGACTGTGATACATTATTTATTTAATCTTTGCCTGCTGAAGAACTATCAACATAGAAAACAATTTCTCTCAGGTCTTAGCAATCTTAGGGTTCCACTCCCAACAAGCAAACTTCTAAAAAAAGTGATAAACAGTGTTTTGAAGCCTGACAAGATTTATCATAGTGAACAGTTTTAAAATAAGACCACAGAACTATAAACAAGGCGGAAACAGCATTTTACTCAAGAAAACGTTTATATCTCGAAGAATAGTGACTTTACAAGCTTACTTTTACTTAAGTATTCAGAAATTACTCTTGTCTTTCCTTACCCAGTACTGAAGAAAAAAATTTGGTTATTTTAATGGAGTATATTCATTTCTAAGTAAAATAAATTCCACTTTCTCTTCTAACTGCTCTAACTGTTAATGGGCAATGGCGTACTGATGCTGAAGGAACAAAAATAAAACAAAATAATACGCAATAACATATGAAATCTCATCGCTACTGCCAAAGATAAGACACTAAGTTCATGAAGATATACCACTATAACATCTTTCCAAGAAGTCGATCCCCCTTTGGCATAATGAAATGCAAAGGAATGGAATGTCAAAACTTTCCACAACGCATTTCAGTTGCGGCATTAACCAGGCCATCAATGGATGGAATGAGGTAACGGAACAGAACGTTAACGTCAAGATTTTGTGAGGAATAGGTTTTGTGTTTGACGCTGGTGAGCTGAGAGTAGCGTCGTCTGCTAACATTGTAAGTTAGCCTATTTTCGGCACGCTCATTCATTATATAGTAGTGGATATTGGCTTTTGGAGCTTCTTAGGCTTCATTTTATTATTTTTCTATGTTTAGGTAATATACTGCAAAGTGTCATGATAATGTGGATATTTTCTTCTATGAGTGTACTTTCACAAGAGATACCAGATACCAGAAAAAAAGATTTAGGTTTTACCATACCTGGACGGAGAAAAAGATAAAGAAGGTAAAGAAAAACATAAATTGAAGTAATTCTTAATAAATATCATTTTTAACACCGAAAAAGTCGGCTCTATTGGAGGAGGAAGATACAGCTGTTTTCGCCGTTATTTGTTTCTTAGAAAGAAAAAAACACAATTGATAAAATAAGAAGGTTCTATGTATTGGTTTATGTATTTGCATGCCCATATTTTCGATGTTTTGAAATGTCTGGACGAAACTATTCCTATAGTTTCAGTTCTCAGCAGTTTATTTTACGAACAATATGAAGAACATCCAGTATATCCAGTATGCAGTTTGGGAGACATGTGTAGAAAATGTTAAGGGATACTGTCCGTACTTGCCCTCCAGCTACGTTTCGTTACTTCTTATTATAATGGGTTGTATGAATAAAATGGAGGTTGTACTTTATTCTCGGAATTTCGAAGAACATTCTCAGTTTTGGATGAATAAAGTGAGCCAGAGAACATACGTCTCATGAAAAATGTTCTCAGCATGAGTAAAAAGGTGGTGGAAGTTGTTCAGCATGAAGAATGTACTCCAGTTTCAGATGAATAATACAACAGAAGTTTCTCACGAGCAGAGAACATTTTCCATTTAGTGAAGTAAGCTCTGCAGCACATTTCAAGCTAAGTAGGGTTCTTTGAGGTTAAGTTTTGCTGAGTTTTTTTAGTAAGAATATCAGAATTTATGTGTTTCAGAAGGCAAAAAAAGATGTTCCTGTCCTAAAGAAATACTGAAGAGAGAAACTGTAAAAGTTTATACAGATGATAAAAGAGTCTTTTACATGCTCCACACTAAGCTCAGTTAAAAGGCATCTTCAGTGGGTATCTTGAAATATTACATTCGTTTGCACATACAGGTTATCATTTGCACGTATAGGTAATAGATTGAAATCTGTTAATTGAGGTTTTTATAATAAAATGGCAAAGTGCATCCATTTACTCATTTGTAAGCCAAACAACTTTCTCTCGTGTGACAAAGTGGTTGAAAGTTCTTGTTTTTCAAAATATAGCACTTTCACTGCCATTTTATGTGTCTACAGTGTAATTCATTTTTGTAGGTGTTGCCATTTTTCTCAGGATATGCTTTCAGTTGTTTTTAGTGATTATATGTCTGCTGACATAAGTTGTGTGTGTGTGTGTGTGTGTGTACTTTTTTCTGCATTTACTACTTGGGTGAGAAATGAGATTTGTGAGCACCAATTGGGGGTAAGTACTTAGTCATATTCACTTGTTCATTTAGTAGCATCTTCCTCTCAGCCTTTGTTTTGTATGTGTTTTAATTTTCTTGTATGGTTGGGAGGAGTCTTTAATTATTTATTCTATTTTCAGGTCTTGTAGTAGGTTTGTCACTATTTCCTCTTAACGTTCTACAAAAACTAAGTGGCATGTCCCATATTTCCGTGCTCTGATATGTTCTTTGTACCGGGTGTAAAACGTTCTGCTGGTTTGCACACACATTTGCACATCACATTTGTTGCTTTTCTGTTGGTATAATCCTGCTTTCTGGTAGAGATATGTGTCTTTTGTTATTTTTGGAACGTCCTTTTGGACTGAACAATCTGTTTTAAATGCCATGCTTATGTCTTGTCTTTTGAAGATGTTTGTTATTTTATGTAGGAGTTTGTGCTCGTAGGTCATTGTATACTATCTTGAATCTTCTTTATTTTTCATGTACTCCTTGTGAAACTGTTATTCTGTTACTGTGTGTGCTTGTTTGTGAGGTGTTTTGTTGTGGTGTTGTTATTGGCTGAGTATGTGTAATGTTTATTGACTGTATTTGTTGTTAAGTTTTTTTATTAACTTTGTGACTAGTTTACTATAGTACCAATTGTTTGTTGCCATATACGTGATGATGTCTAGTGCTTTCTGGAAGTTTTATGTGCTGAGTGGTACTGTGTTGAGTCTGCAAAGCATGTCTCTGAATGTTAATTGCTTTGTGAGTGTGGGTGATTTGAAGTCTGATGTATGATAGTGTCCATTGTTATAGGTTTATGGTAGATTTCGAAGCTATGTTGACCGTTTTTTTTTAATTGTTATATCTGAGAAGTTTATTTCATTGTCATGTTCTTTTTTCATTGTGAATCTTGTCTCTTCGTGAATTGTGTTTATATCTGATCACTTTTTGTTGAAGATTCATCAGTTAAATAAAGGATATCATCCATGTACCTCATCCAACAAAATATGTTGTAATTCTTTGATGTAATGTTTTTAAAAATCGCGTTTCCTACAGTGTTTATGAAAATATTGGCTAGGGCACCTGACACTGGGGATCCTATTGGAAACCCATCTTCTTGTAAATAGTACTCACTGTTAAACTGAAAGAAATTCTGTTCAGTTATCATTTCCAGCAATTTTTGTATTGCTGTAATTAGTTCATCTCAGAACTGGCTGTTGTCGTTCAGGTTTCGTTCTATGATGTTTATTGTTTCTCCTATTGGTATATTAGAGTACATATTTTCTATGTGAAAAGAGGAAAGGAGTGCTGTGACTGGAATTTTCACATCTTTTATGAGTTATATCAATTGTAAGAACTCACAATTCCACGAGGCAACGTCTAACAACTCGGGATGGCGTGTTACTTATTGATATGGATGATGAGTCCTACCAGCTAGCCATTGTACCTACACTATTTGGCACAATGTTTTCGTTACTTCATTCAGGACTCTGGGGCATCACCAGCAAGAAGATCTTGGCTTGACATCGTATTCATTGGCCAGCAATGGGCAAGACAATCAAACACCTTGCCCACACACATTTAGAAATGCACCACTCCAGGCTCCTCCTAAGTTTTTATCCCCCTGGCCTCAACCATCCAGTCCTTGGGACCATGTATGTGTCGCTCTCCCAGGACGGTTTTGAGAGCTAGGTTCTAACAAGTAGTGACAGAAGCTTTTTCTAAGTTCCACTACTTAAGGCAAATGTATACAACACAGGCAGAAACCGCAGTCAAACTATTGACACGAATTATTACCACTGAAGGTCTTCCACATGCATTTGACACAGACAATGGCCTTCATCCTCTTTTACGAATTTTTGTGACCAAAACGGAATACAACCACGTCCATACAGCTCCTTTCAATCCTTAAATCAACTGGGAGGTCGACTGAATGGTTTATACTTGTAAACAAAAACTAAAGGCAGTGGTTCAGTCAACACTCACAGCAGATGAATTAACTGTTTTATTGAGTACTTAAAGGGCTACAGTGGTTGTTGGTAGGAGCCCTGTACAATTTCCTCATGGCAGGTAATCTTGTGTCCTTCTTCACTTCCTCCATCCATAGCAGCATGAGCGAATGTCATCAGATTGTGTGCTCTGCACAGGCACCGTAGTATGGGTGCTAACGTTTGGCAGGTGGCCAGGATGGGCGCTGGCCACTGTAACTGGCACCAGGGATGCCACATTTATGATGTGGAGGCAAATGACCGCCATCGCCAGCGGCGACGCCATCAGAATCAGCTACTGCCTAGACCACTCTCACCAGGACCTTCCCTGTCAAACCACTTGTGACATGGGTCACACATAACTCAGCTCCCATTACTGTTTTATCTTCGTCAGCAAGGATGCCGTGAACGCCAGTTGTTTGCAGATGCCATGTATAGGCTCCCTGAAACCGCTTAACACCAAGAAACAGCAGACTCTGCTGATGAGATGGATCCAGTCACCACTCATGCCGACAGCAGTGCTGACACACCGCTACTCCCAGCGATACCACAACCTAGAAGTCCTCCAGCACCTGGCCCCACAAGGCAGAGACATTGAAACGGAGAAATGGATCTCAGGGCGTCCAAAGCAACCCCTCCCCCTCCTCATTGAGCCAGCATAAGTTGAACCAGCATAAGTTGAGCCAGTGTCACCCCTATATGCTGTCTCAGGATGGAGAAGGGTACAGCTTCATTCAACCAGGAATAAATGTTCCAACACTCCTAGTGGAGGACCACGTACCTGTTGCTCTCAGTCAGTGCCCAGCCCTATGGTCTGGCTGTTATTTATGTAATGAATATCATGACAGACTTAGACTCTAAGTTTACTGTGCTAGCTAGATTCTCACCCATAGCTCATAGTCGACTAAATCTGTACTACTTAGTCTCAAATAGTGTACTCGTCTTCTGTATAACCAGAGTATTGTGTTCAATAAACACATGTGTTCCGGGAATCAACACTAATAATGGCCCCCTGTGAAAGTAATTTCACCGCGTAAAACATCTTTCACCTCTTGTCTTGCGGGATGCTCACCATAGTCGTAAAAATAACAATGGAGTACAACGAACCACGTCTTTGCGGAAATTGTCCAGTCCAAATCAGTGACAGTTCTTCTTCACTTAATATTTCTGCTTGGAGACTAAAAGTTCATTTCTTGAACAGAGTTTCCATTTACTGTGCTTCCTCAAATATTTTCTGTGTGGTTCATAGAGCAACACCACACACGCCCTTGTTGTTGTAGTCTGTGGTGCTGATAGATCGCTTTTGGAATTGTCTTTAATGTCAAGAAGAAATTCACATATTTTGTGCATTATTCTCTTTATTTGGTTCCATGTGTCTTCAGATTCAGTCAACTTAACTCGCAGCGTACGAAAATTATAGCTCTCTTTGTAAATGTACAACACTTCCTTAAGTAAAAACACAAAGAGCAGAGGATATGGGAATGGTGTGGGATGTGGCATGGCAGTGAAGTGGACTTGATGTTAAACTCGCATTTTGACACTTCAGATTAATGACAACAGCAGCATTTCACTTGAACATCTCCATCAGACATTACTTTGGAACACCACTTGTGGCTGCAAATAGACGTTCCATGGAGAACAAAGTGGCATGTCATGTCAACCTTACCATCTCTATGTATATTGCTTCATTCATTGACATGGAAGTGGCTTGAAGCAGATCCCTGTCCCAGCCAAGCCACTGCCAGACGTCCACTCCACGACACTCCCGGGTGTACTCCGTCTAAGCCAGTAATGGATGGCGATAATGTTGTAAAAAGTGCTGGAGGCCGTGTGAATAAAGAGCAGTGTTACTACATAAACCGTTTTAAGGATTGGTGCTGCGTTGTAAAGGCAGAGGGAAAAAGATGGAATAGGTAAACTTCCTCATAGCCAAAATAAATTTATTGCTGGAAATCATATTGGGGCAGTATAAAGACAAAATAGCAGGCAAAAAAGCTACTGTAGTTAATACCAAAGATGTGGAAAGTTCGACTTTAACACACAGAACATACAGACAAATTGTGACTGGAAAGTATGAACATGTAAAATGACATTACAAAGAAAAGGCCCAGGAAAGCATTTGTACATGACATGGTATAATTTTAAGAAATACTTTACAGTTATTATATTTTGTTTTTATTTGATTACATGTGGTGTGTAAACTCAAGCAAAAACAGTGTCAAAACTTGTCAAAGTTCGAATGCATAAAACTAGAGGTGGTAATGTTTTCAGACCTTCTGTTATGAAAGGTGGAAATAAGTCGCAACTCCGTGGTAGATTGAAATTATGTGATGGAATAGAACACAAACCTGGGAGCTTTGCCTTTCATGGTCTGGTGCATTCATTCTGAGCAAAAGTTAATTGTGGCCCTGAAGCCATAATTTATTCCTACTTTCAACAAATTTAGATGTGGTGATTTGTATGCATTTTAATATACTCAGATACATTTTTTGAGAAGAATTTGCGGCATAGAATGTGTACATGTCTTTTTCTGATGCAGATTTAAATAACACTGAAAGTTGTAATTCATTACAGACATCAGTAAATGGGGAGACGACTGTAATAACATCAAATGAAATTTTCCTCTCCTAATTGATGATAATGAAACTGAAGATGAAAGTGGCATTCCAATTGGTAAGCACTATTCCATAATTAACTATGACAGCACTACATATCATGTTTAGAACTAAAGATAACCTCTAATTGCAGTCAGCTGGCAAATGCAAACCAGGATTCTGTTCTAGAATCTATAGTCTAAGATTTGAATAACAAAAATCTTGAAGTGAAATACTGATTTTACAAAAGAAGACTACAGTATCTCCAGCAGGAACAAGGGTAATGGTGCAGTGTATACTCTCAGAAATGAGATAATAATGGTAACACTGGAAGTGGATAGAGAAATAATAGAATCACAAGTAAAGCAAATGAAAAAACTCACATTACCATACTGATACTTTATAAATTTATTACAACTTTTAGCAGTTTTGTGCAGTGTATTGTTGGTAAATACTGCCCTCATTGCATTGTGACTTCTATTAGCTTTCATTTTCTATAATTATTGGAATTTGTTTATAGACTCTTCATCCAAAGCACTGACAAATGCTGCAACTATAATAACTGATGCACAATTTAGATTTATGCTGTCATAAACTTGAACAACTCAGCATTAGTAAACTGCCAATGGCGAAAGGACTGCTAAGTAGAAAGCAACCACTGAGACATTGAAACAGCCTTCAGTCAAACACTAGCGCGTTTACTAACTGACTTAAATACGCTTAGTACTATCCCTATGCTTCTACAAGCATGTATTTGTCATATAAGTTTAAGCACATATTTAATAATTAAAAATTTAAGATGCTCGTGTAGCTATTGTTATTTGAGCTCAGAGATCATTTTTGTAAGAGGTGGTATTGACTCCTGCACGATCACAGAGTAAGACTACTGAAATCTTAGTTTTGAACTGTATTTCTGATAGCAGCCTTTATCTTTATCGATCTTCTGCACAAAGCTTTGTGTCCTGTAACGCCAGCTAAACTGTTCAGGTAACGAATTCAAATCATCACATAGTCTGCAGGTACTATGACACCTTACTATGAGCCAACAGTCATCACTAAATCACATATACACGGAGAAGATCTCCTTTTGCCCAGCATAGTACAGAAACTCGACATGGCAGGTACTCGACAAGTCGTTGGAAGTCCCCTGCAGAAATATTCAGCCATACTGTCCCACAGCTGTCCATAAGTGCAAAAGTGTTGCCACTTGTACTGTTTTCCTGTTGGACTTGGGTTTAAAAAAATGTAAACTAAATATTATGATAAATTTTATAAATAATCGATTAGTACGCCAAAGAAGAAGAGATAGAACTACAATGGACATGTTATTCCATGGACTCTTGCGCTATATGCGTGAACTATTATTCCTTGGTCTTCCACTTACTTTATCTGCTTGGATTCGGACCTAAGGGGATGTTCTTGTATAAAGCTCATCTTGCTGTAACAGCTGATAATGTAAGTTGTACTTAAAACCCGAAAAATATAATGGTTTTTTTGTCAAAAGAACTTGTGCATGTGGTCAATCAATTGGTAGTCTGATACCTGGATTGTCTTAAGAAGATATGGGCCTTAACAAAGAATTTTCATTGTTAGGCGCCATCTTAGATAAATCTTTAACATTTTCCTTGTAGCTCATCTACGAGATGTGCCGTCGGTTGGGACAATTAACCTTATTTCAGATCACATAAGACCGTAGGCAGCTACTAATAATTTAACAATTTTACTTACAGATTTTCTTTATATAACGAGATAACATCCCAGGCAGAAAAGGTCTGGTCACAGGATTCCAGTTCCATTATAGGATTTCATTTGTAGATGCTGCTCTTGTTATCTTATACTGGGGAATCAAGTCAAAACCACGATGTTAAGTTACATATTGCAGTAGTGTACATCGAACAGACTTGACAAATATTACCTGGTGCAATAAGCACATGACTTCTCACGAGCCTGGAATAATATCTCTAGTGTTGGGTAAATAAGAAAAGGACAATTAATTATCGACGATTATGTAAATACCCTGAGAACTGAGCTAGTTTACTGAGTGCTTATACATGTTGGGCTAAATTAAACAACATATTACACTGTTAATAATATTCCTACATTAATTATTTCTCTTTTATCTGAGCTATTGCATTAATGTGTATTTCTTTTTTTATATAAGTCATGGCTCATATTCATTCTATTACATTACACTGATAGCAAAGAAAAAGAGTCACAAATAATTTTTATTTTATTACATTCCACACTGCAGGGTTTTGTGCATGGACTGATCTTTTAAAGTACTTTTAAAGCTACATCTATGAACATCGGTATTTGACTTCTGAGCTACAAACAAAAGAAAACTTGTTTCATTGTCTTTGAAAATTGAACCCTTATGGAGGTGAAATAGAAGTTGAGATTTGTTATGAAAATATTTTATTATGAAAGCATTTTTGAGGCTAAGTCTATGAAAATTTAAATTTGGCTCCTCAGTTAGAAATAAAAAATACATTTTTCACTGTTTTTGGAAATTCAATCCCTATGGGATTTTTATGGAAATATTTCGTTGTGCAAGCATTTTTGGAGCTAAATCTATCAAAATTTGTGTTTGGTTTCTCTGTTGGAAATAAAACATGCACATGTCACTACTTATGAAAATTCAACCCCTAAGTGGGTGAAATAAAGGTGAGACGTTTTATGAACATATTTCATCACAATAGCATTTTTAAAGCTAAATCTGTGAACATTCGTGTTTGGCTTCTCAGTTAGGGATGTAAAAATACAGATTTCGTTGTTTTTCGAAATTCAATCTCTAAGGGGTGAAATGGGTCACTGACTCATCATCACTCAACCTAAACCGCTAAGGTTATAAACTTGAAATTTGGGGAGGGTGTGGATCTTACACTGTCAACATCATTTAAGAAGGGATTGTCCGAAATTACATTTCTAAGGGGGTGAAATATGGGGTGACAAACTTTCAGAAAGTATGTCACTATTAAGGGAATTTTGAAGCTAGAATTATGAAAACTAGTATTTGGTTTTTCAGTCAGAAAATAAAAAAAAACGCATGTTTCAGCATTTTTGGAAATTCAACCATAAGAGGGTAAAATAGTGGGTTTAAGTTTTTTGTAAATAAGTAATTACTAAAGAACTACTAAATGATTTTTTAGGCTTAATGCTACATTTATGAGAATTGGCATTTGACCTCTTAGTTAGAAATTAAAAATATGTGTTCCAGTGTTCCTGGAAATTCAACCCATAAGAGAGTGCAATAGGGGATGAAAATTTTTAAGGACAAATTTCATCACATTAAATAATTTTAAAGCAAAATTTGTGAAATTTGGAATTTCACTTCTCAGTTAAATATAAAGAAATATTTGTTACGAAAATTGCTTTTAAAATATCTCCACAAGAACGTAAAACCCATGATCAATAAAAACTGTGGACTCCAGCTACCAGAGTCGCTTTTTGGTCAGAAGTACATTCAAGAAAGACCATGTTTCTATATGGCCATAATTAGCGCGAAAAACGTACAATTACTGCAGTTTGTGAACAACATAAAAATTCGATTAAATAAAAACAAAAAAATCTCTGGAGGCCATACAGTCTATATGTGCAAAGTAACAATCACAAGGCTAGTTATTCCATATGCTAATAAATCTTAATATGTATAATTAATTATCTTAGTCTCATCATATGATGAAGACATTTATTATTTTCATGAGCAATCCAATTTCTTCTCTACAGAGAACTCATAAAGACAAAATGGCCTAAGTATGCCTTAAGTAAGTCCTCGTCTAACTTTCTTGAAGTATAAGGTCAGAGTATTTCTTAAATTTGTTCCTTCCCAGACAATGGAAATTTCGAACAATTTCCTGATGGCAAAGAGAACAATCCATTACTAGCACAAAATATCTCTACCAAGCACGCAATAACTATTCTCATGTACTAACAACTGACAGCATGTCTATCATATACTATTTGGATCCCAATGGGAGAAAAATCTTTGCTTTATTAAATGATCTGCTACCATTCAGCAGCTGCAAATCCTCAGGCTGAAGGCTGGAAAATTTTTTTTTATTTCATTCTTACATTATTTTGACATGATTGGGTACTTCTATTTTTCCATTCATTGTTTAGGTTGGAATGGGGTTAGGTTAGTATTGTTGGCTTGTTACATACCCAGAATATTTTCAGCATAAATACATAAGTAACATCGTTTTTGTTCATATACAATATTCATTGAATGAGGTATGTTCATTCACAATACAGAGTTTTGGTTTCTCAGTATTCAGAAATTCTTCTTATTTTTGCTTGATTTTTGATTTCATTGCTTAGCAATTGTCTCTTCTAAACCAAACATGTCACGTGCATTTGCTTCAGGATTTACAATATTTCTCTTAGCTACAATTATATTGCCCAAATTTGGATTTTCTTTTCTCCCTGGAATTATTTATAAGATTTCTTCGACATCTGGCCCATTTTAGGGAAAAACCAGGGTAAAACCAAAGAGAAGCCTACAGTCGTGAGTCATATAACTGGTACATTGAATATCAGTTAAGTTTTTGTTTTAGTTTATTAGATGAGGCATAATTTAATGTCATTATGTTAAATATCCAGTAGATTATCATGAACGCTGTAGCTCAATTAAGTTGCATAGCAACAAATAAGATTTTACATTGAACTGCATAAGTTATGAGAAGCTAAAATTGACAGTACAATTATCATTAGTCAGTTCATATTGTCACGTAGAGGGAGGTGTAAGCAAATGAATGATGGACACTAACTTCTCTTAACGAAGGTTTATTCAGCACTTGCACATACAAGAGCGCAGATTGTACTGCCTCCGGCCGGAGCACATAAAGTATATGCACAGCTACAGAACATTCCAGTACAATGACTGTTGCCATTTGTGGATAGTTCTAGAATGTACTAGAATGAAGACAGAAATTAAAATGTTACAGTTGAGGTGAGTTTCCCTCCATGCAACAATCTAGTATCATAACCACTACACTACTGTGACTGCACTACTTCGCTTCTTCTGCGACATTGTGAGAACAGCGTCTTGGTGTTACGCCCTTTTAGTCTGGGAATGAGCCTTCGGTCCTGCATACTCTGACTCCCGATGATTGACGTTCGCCCTGGCGGTGATCTTATTAGAACTTCCCTTGTTGCTACGTTCTTTGTTACCTTTCCACTTATTGCCTGTCGCTGGAGATTCGAATTTACCCTGGGTTGTAGGATCCTTATAGGGCTTCATTCGAAGGACATGGACTGTATCTCTGATCTTTCGTCATCTTGTGTCGGGGTCGAAATCTTCAACATCATAAGTAACATCAGATTACTGTCTTACAACCTTAAAAGGTCCAGATTAGTGCTTGAGGAGCTTCTTAGAGAAACCAACCTTCCGAACAGGAGTGAAGATCCAGATGAGAGTATTGACACAAAGCTGTTTCTGGGACAAAGTACCGTTATCCAAGATGGTGGCGATGACATTATCCAAAACATGGCACGGCCATCAGCTGTCAAACCACACACAGATCTCCGCCTAGGTCCCATGTGATCCGCCACAGCTGGAGATAGCCGCACTCGTCGAACGGAGGTGAAAGTTGCATGCCTATATACAGTCACGGTTATACTGAGGTCATAGCTTTCCAAGGCACGCTCACACTAGTCTCATATGCAAGACATCTCCAGACCCCACTTGTCTCTACCATTGAAGGGAGAATAGTACAGTGCCCATTGACACACATGTTCAGCAGTGTGTACCTGCCCCAATGTGGCTCCCACCTCACCGCGTGGCGACTCAGCATCTAAAACGTTCTCAATGTTATTCTTACATCACATGGCTTTGTGAAAAAAAAAAACGAAAAAAAGTCGACCTCTCAGGAATTTTATTGCGCCCCTGAAATAGTTAACGCACACGTTATTGATGTCTCAGCTTGTATGCACGTAAATTCTTACCCTAACAGAACCTGTTTACGAAAGTAACATCGAATGCACTCATCCCAGCGCTCCTAACGTCTTTCTCCTCCAGATTTCAACATATTCAAACTTTCCCTCCACTATGTACAGACCCCTATATCCCAGCACAAACCATGTCAATGAATCGAGCATTCTGATTTGCTCTTATCAAATTTACACGCCGAATTACTTATGCCGTGGGTATCAAAGCACCATTCACCTATTCTTTCTGGTGCTTCCAGCCCTTATATTACACAGATCGCTAAATTGAATTCACAGTTAAACCCACAAAATTGTCTCCACACTATCAAATACATACCTGACTCACAAGAAAATTGCAAGCCAGGAACATATTTACCACTGTAACTACAAATAAATATTACTATTGCTGCTACAGCCTGACACCAATCAATGTACAGGTAATCTCTCCTCTTGACGGATGTACTACAGTATTTATAGCGAATATAATTTTCCACTAAAAAATTCTCACTCATACACTCGTGATTATCAATCTGCTCAATCTATGCCTTCCTCACAATAGGACACACAGTTATCCTCTCTAGCCATGCCATGACATAAACCATACTAACTTTTTCAGTGCAATATATACACATTTTACACAATGTAAGCCACACTACTTTACAACACAAAATGTGCACATTTTAGACAAACAGTGCAGATATCTTTTATATCTGCACAGCACCCGAAAAAATTATCATACACCTACACGCACACCAGCTATATGTTATGATGCTCCCCAGTCCTAGCGGAGCACCATCAGATTTTTCTTTCTTTCTACAGACATGACATTCAGCGGTAATAAACTACTTTACACTGATCACCACTTCGCACCGACAACTAAACCTTGCAAAGTGCCATACGTATCGTCAAATATGTAAACACACCTACTCATTTACACTCTCCTCCCACTGGGGCCAGGAGCTTGAATATTAGTGCGTGAAACCGATCTCCAACTCAGCAATATATCAGCATGTATCGTATCGATCTAGTCAACACACAATTCATATCCTACGCCACACAAAGTCACCCATTTTACACCAGAAAACTCTCAGTGAATCGAAGTCACTCTCAGAACTGGTGTACAAAGACACACTCGTTTCCCCATCAGTACAAATGCTCTACCCTTTCTGGTCTGGACACGCCTGCTTGCTTGCGTTTCTACCGACATCTCCATACTCTGGGATTACATGAACACACCTATTTTCACCATGATATTATATCATTTTCGCCGTGCTTCTCGATATCAAGCACACAACAGTAGTGCAACATAATTACGAAGATATACACTGCAAATTATTTCTCTACCCAACCTGAAACTTTAAATATGTCGAGCATGTTCTAGACCACTGAGTAACTAGAAGCAAACACAATAAAATAATATTTCCACCTGCAAATACCGATCTCGCTGTTGTTACACAATTCAAATCATCCCTATAATTTACAAGCCAACTAAGGTCTTTCCCATGTCTAGAGAACAGGCAAGCATGTCTTCCAAATGCCAGATGCACACACCACAATTGATCTTCTCTCAAATAAATAAATGCGACAAAACTGCAGAAGGAGTGAATGGAACAATTTACATGGGAGCGAATAACGCTCCACCACAAGTGCACCATCGTCTCAAATTTCCATATGGTCACGAAAGCCGCCCAATACATACTAAGTATTAGTTCGCTATTCAGTCGTGTAGAGGACAGCAAAGTTAACTCTTATACATTACACGGTAGAGAATAACACTCCAACAGGCCTCTGCATTCGGAAGACTCCTGCCGTTAACGGCGAACGTGGATCAATAGCACCACAGACTTTGCATACACCGAAACATTCTAGAAAACAGGCCACATATATCTTCCATCATTATACTTACAATTAAATGTTACAATTGCGGTATCAATTGAAGCATTCGGCAATGAGCGAAGTATCGAAAATACACCCTGCTGAAGGCTGTTGCTCTGTAAATGGAAATATTTGTACCTTCCTTACTACTGGACATACCCTTCACTTTGCCATCATAGTACCCCAAGTCAAATCCGTACCCACATTACAGTTGAACATAGTCATTTCCTTTACACAAAAACAAACTTTATAAACCTCATAATCAAATGCGAACATATCACCCATCCACCACTAATACTATGTACAATACTTCGTCACTAACTGTTTGCCGCCGATACGAAATAATACTGACTGAAAATCAACGATCCGTGTAGATGTCTTTTACGTTCTTCCTGGGAGTCCTACCACCCTGTCATAGACGTAATCGATCAGATGTTAAAGAAAAAACACGATCCCAACAACTACTGCATGTTAGTGTCACAAGCGGTCTTTGTTCTACAGGTGCGCACAAGTATCCATGTTAATTGCTATACCCTCTTTACAAATCGAGGTACGACATTACCTCTGAATGAGGCGGTGTTTACCGGACAAATACAGTGACGGTGATCGTACGAATACGTATTATCAGCCAACGATGCAACGTCGTCATAAAATAAATGAACTTTGAAAGTGATTCTGCTAAGGAACGTAGTATGTAAGAGGTATTTGCGACTCCCTCACACCGCCCCAACTAGAAATTTCTTTAGTATTTGCAACACATTCTGTCTCGAGACCATATCAGAGGTTCCGCGATATATCTGCCGAGTTATAGGCGATGACTTATTGAGAAGGAGCACAAACAGTAGTAGTAGTAGTAGTAGATGTGCCGATTGAGGTCCTAAGGAGAAAAAATATACACTAGCTTCTCAGATGTCTAGTGTTACGCTATTATGATAGAAATTGTGTCCATCATTTGGAATCAGGTCTTTTCGTTCCAACACATACATCCATAGGCTCACACCCATAAGTCAATCATTCACGGAGGGTGCTTGCAGACGTTGATTGGATTATTTTGCGGGCAGGTGTGTAGGCTGTGCTATGAGTTATTTGGACAGTATACGAGTACTGAGCGTGTCTAGACATAACTGTGCTGAATTATTTAGAAGGAGTCTGAATGTCTATAACTAAATTATTTGCGTAAATTAGGAGTTGTTTGCGTGTCTGCAGACTGTGCATTGTGAGCGCAAGAATAAGATGGAGAGTGTTTTGCCTCAGTGTGATAAAGATACTCGATCTCTAAATAAAATGTTCGAACGTAAATAGAGTGGACTCCTTCCTTGCTCTCCCTAGCAGCCTAGCGCAGCCTGAGTAGTTTTAGTATAATTCTCGCCCCTACAGACCACCATCTGGTATTAGGTCATAGGAGGGATGACAGTACGATCTGATGGCAGTAATGTGTACTTTGTCAGTTGGACAGTAAATCTCGTGGTGGAGACACCACCTGCAAAATAAAGACTTGCGTTCAGATCTGCTTTCCCGCCATTTCGCCCCATCATCTTGGATGAAAATGGTTCAAATGGCTTTGAGCGTTATGGGACTTAACTTCTGAGGTCATCAGTCCCCTAGAACTTAGAACTACTTAAACCTAACTAACCTAAGGACATCACACACATCCAAGCCCGAGGCAGGATTCGAACCTGCGACCATAGCGGTGGCGTGGTTCCTGACTGTAGTGCCTAGAACCACTCGGCCACCCCGGGAGGCCATCTTGTATGACATCATGAGCTGTGCACGTTGGTACACGTTAGTACAGGTTAGTGCATGTTAGTGCACGTTAGTACACGTTAGCCCGCCAACATGGGTCGGTAAGAGGACGTGGTGTTGAGTTGAGGATGGTGGAGGAGGCTTTAACTATTTGATTCCACGTCCAGGTGGGTGTGGCATTGGTGAAAATTGATTCCAAGTCCTAGGTTCTATGAAGTCAAATCACGTGACTAATGCTGTAGCCAATAGGACTGAAGCATTCTAGGGGTGGGGGGCGGTAGGTCATGAAAGAGCACCGCACTGATAGTGAGAAAATGTGGAACTTCTTATTTGATCATTGAATATTGAATTTGTAAATTGACTTATTCAATATGATTAAAATTGAAATGGAATTAAGTACTTAGGTAATTGATAGGTTAGATGAGCGATGTTGGTGTCACTTGTGTTCAGTTAAATTCGTTAGCACATTTACAGAAGACTACGTCCAGCGCGAGAATAAAGGTGCGGGCTTGAGGCTGTGAAGCAAGTGGTCACTCAATCGCGGGCCCGTAAGGTGGCCCGTGTCTGGTTATAACGCGTGTGCGAGAGAGAGAGAGAGAGCAGACGACATTGTGTCATCACTCAACTTCACGGTAGTGCCCTTTGGTGGCCACAATATGCACTAAGTCAGTTGGGCTCTGGAGCTCATGGTGAACACACTGGGCGCCGTCATCTTGAATAACGGAACTTGCGTCATGATCTGACGTCAGGAGAGCACTCTCTGGTGGCACCGATATGAATTAAGCCAGTTGGGCTCTGGAGCTCGTGCTGAACACACTGGGTACGACCATCTTGAATAACGCTACTTGATTCATCACCCAACTTCATGGTAGCACTATCTTGTGGCCACGATATGAACTAAGTCAGTTGGGCTCTGGAGCTCACGGTGAACACACTGGGCGCCGTCATCTTGAATACCGGTACTTGCGCCATGATCTGATGTCAGGAGAGTGACCTTTGGTGGCACTGATATGAACTAAGCCAGTTGAGCTCTGGAGCTCGTGGTTAACACACTGGGTACAGTCATCTTGAATAACGCTATTGCATCATCACCTGACGTCACGGTGGCGTCCTCTGGTGGCGACGATATGAACTAAGCCAGTTGGAGTCCAGACCCAGTGGAGAACACACCTGCTGAAATTTTTTCTCGCCATTTTCCTTGCTTAGTAGAGATAACGGGTGTGGTGCATTATCCTGTTGGAATTTGAACTTCGCTCTATTTTTTTTCGGGGGGGGGGGGGGGAGGCGTGGCATTTTCCTGCCAAAATTCATACTTCTCACAAAAATCCGGTATCTTGATTGACGTCATCGTCGCCATCTTGATTGGCGTCATCGCTACCATATTGGATGACATCATCGCCGCCATCTTTGATAACGGTACTTTGTCCCAGAACCAGCTTTGTTCCAATATTGACAAGGTCACCAGGCTGGTAGACAACAGGGCGTCATACCTTCGGCGATCGTTTTCATGAGCCTGCAATGTGCGGAGTCGAGCTAACTGCTGAGCTTCCTCAGCTCTGGTTAACACCTAACCGATGTAGCCATCGTCCATGTCATCAGGATGTAACAGAAACACAGTGTCCATCATTGTCGTCACCTTACGCCCATGCACCAGGAAAATGGCATACATCCTGTCGTGTCTTTTATGGCGTTGTTGTAGGAAAGCATCATGAAAGGTAGCACCTCATCCCAGTTGCTCTGCTCAACATTGACGAACATTGATAGCATGTCGGCAAAGGTCTTATTAAGGTGTTCAGTAAGCCCGTTAGTTTGCAGATGGTAGGCAGTCATCATGTGATGAGTAATGTTGCACCGATGGTTTATCTCTGTGACAAGATTCGATTGAAAAACTATCCCTCGATCCATAATTAACTACCTTGGGGCACTATGTTTTAATACAAATGTCTTCTACGATGAATTTCGTTACCTCGAATGCTTCGACTGTTTTCACGGCTTTTCTAATGGCATAGCGCGTCAGATAATCAGTGCAAACAATAATCCATCTATTGCCACTAGCAGACGTTGGAAATCGTCCGAGGAGGTCAATCCCAACACTCTGGAAAGGCGTTTCTTCTGGTGGAATTGGTATGAGTCGGCCAGGTGGTTTCTGAGGAACTGCCTTTCTCCTCTGGCACTCTCGACAGTGCGACACATAGTGACGGACACTCCTAAATAAACCTGGCCAGAAAAATCTCTTGCGGACCCTGTCATATGTCCGGCCTCAGGTGTGCCATGGAATTTCTGTAGAACATCTAAGCGCATGTGTTTAGGAATCATTGGTAGCGACCTCTTTCCAAACAGATGAAAGTTTTTCTTGGAAAGTAATCCATTAACTATCTTAAATCGTCCTTTCACATCCTCTGAACGATTTAAGGTAAGCATAATTTGACATATCTTGGCGGCCTTCTTCTGCTCAGCAGAGAGATCCTGGAGTGCAGCGAGACAGTCACTGTCTTCATCGAAGTCTTGATGGTGTTGCACAGGGTTTCTTGAGACACACTCGGCATCTTGGTGTTTTCTTCCACTATTGTACACTATGGTAATTTCATACTATTGAAGACGTAGTGCCCACCTGGTGAGTCGTCCTGTTGGATTTTTAAGACCTGTCAACCAACAAAGTGAATGATGGTCTGTAACAACTGTGAATGGACTTCCATAGAGATACTATCGAAATCTGCACATGGCCCAGATCACGGCAAGACATTTTCTTTCTGTAGTTGAGTAGTTTCTCTCGGCTTTTGTAAGTGTCCGAGAAGCAGAAGCTATAACCTTTTCTTTTCCATCCGAAATCTGCACCAGAACAGCACCGATCCCATACCCATTGTCATTTGTGTGTAGTTCTCTAGGTGCTCTCTCATCATACAGACCAAGTACAGGGTAAGTTATCTTATTAAGCTTCCTGTAATCAACACAAAAGCGTCAACAGCCTTCCTTCTTCCTGACGAGAACCACAGTTGACGATCATGGGCTCTGCGAAGGCTGAATGATGTCATTCTTTGCCATTTTCTCTACCTCGTCGCGAATTATTCGACGTTCTTTTGCTGACACATGGTATGCTCTCTGGCTTACTGGTTGATGTTCTCCAGTGCTAATCCGGTGCTTCACCGTCAATTTGTCTAATTTGCTCTTCACCTGTGGACTGAAGCATTCAGAGAACTCTTGAAGAATGGCAAGTAGCTTCTTCTGTTGTTCCTTAGTGAGATCTGGTGATAGTCGAGCTAGAAGATCTTGTCTCTTAGTGGTAGCACTAATTTCGCCCACAGACTCGGCATGGGAGGTTTCTATGGCGCTCAGCTGTTCTGCATTAACGGCTCAGCGTTTGCTATGCACATACGTCTTGGAAGGATCTGCAGTTCTAGGTGACACAACTCACCGAATCCGTTCTTAATCGAGACGACAGAGGCAGGGATGACCAAGTTATTCTTCAGTGGTATGCTTCTCTTACATTCCTCTACAAGATCCCTGGGTTGATGCATGGCATGACACATGACAGCTACCTTTCTAGCGCTGACTGTAGGAATGATCACTTCATCCAGCACACATAGTCTCCACACACTCGGATGCGCACCTTCCTGTCCACAGTATCTCATCTCGTCTAGAATAATATTCGATCGACCACAATCTATAATTGCTTGAGAAGCTTTCAAAAAGTCCCATCCGAGAATGACGTCATGACTACACTCTTGTAAGACGAGGAATTCTAAGGGTTGTGTATGGCCACTTATACCCACACGAATGACACATCTTCCTGTATGTTTTACATATTTCCCATTAGCCGCATTCAGCAGAGATGTTTTGCTGTCAACGAATACCGTTTTCTGCGACTGGCGACGGTACTTTTCCGAAATGACTGAATATGATGCTCCAGAGTCCACAAGAGCTTTGGCTTGTCGGCCATCCATGAGGATATCGACGTAGTTTCCTATCATTTTTGTAGTGATCGACGGCGGAGGATTTTTCTCTTCTGCGACCTCACCTCCAAGGAAGGTCGCACCTTTTAGTTTTGTACGTTGTGGCGGCTAAGTGATCAGCTGGAGTTTCTAAACGGCGATAGAGACCTTGATCGTCGTGTTGGGGAGCGTCCTCTCCAGCGGCTAGCTTGCGGCTATGACGACCTACGTCGTCCTGCACCCATATCTTCATGTTCATCTTCGTCGTCCCGGGGTTGGCGTCGGCTAAGATCGGTCTGTTGTCTTCTGGCGCGGACATCATCAAATATCCGACGCCTTTCTCGATAATAGCGCACCACATGTCCCGGTCTGCAGTGGAAACATACTGGGTCCTCCAGACATCAGTCTTCCTTGGTGCCCAGACAAGTTCCTCATGTGGCATTGTAGGAACGTAACTTCGCCTGGGTCTCGACTTTTTTACCGTTTTAAAGGGAAATGAAGGACGAGTGATTGGGTTCAATGTCTGTTCCACTTCCTCCCCTATGACCTCTTGTATCGTCTCGGATTTTTGCTCGCCGTGTAATCCAAGTGCCTTCTGTACTTCCTCTCTCACTATCTGACGAAAACACTTGTGAAATAAGTTTCTTCCGCCATCACAGACATCGATACGACGTTTGGAAGCCGTTCAAACTTCTTGCGTGTAATTCTTTTTTGATGCATTGTCTCGATATACTGGCACCATTTTATGAAGTCGTCTGCTGTCTAAACCTCCTTCAGGAGTAGGGTTTGATACATGTCCTCAGCAACACTCTTCGTGAGGTGTGCAACCTTATCTTCCTCGTTCATTCGAGGATCCACTATTTTACACAGCTCCAAGACGTCTTGAATGTAGGATGCTGTCGTTTCTCCTGGACGCTGTGCCCTGCACTTTAATTGATCTTCAGCCTTGCACTTCTGTCTTTGTTCGTCGCCGAAATACTTGCGTAGTTCCGCCTGGAATACTTCCCAGCTTGTGAACTTCCCCTCGTTGTTCTCATACCACTGCTTGGCAGTGCCCTTCAAGTAGAAAAATACGGTAGACAAACACACAGTGTCATCCCATTTGTTAAATTTGGCTATATGCTCATATATCTTCAGCCTCTTGTTTGGATCTTGGCCATCATTACCAGAGAATCCGGAAGGATGTCTCATTTGGTGGCACACAGTTGCTGTCATCGTGGCGTCCTCTTCTTCTTCTGTCTCCGATAGATTGCGATCGGTTGAATATGGCTCGAACTCGGATTTCTCGCCACTTAAAGGCGTCCGCCGCTCGTGGTCTCGCGGTAGCGTTCTCGCTTCCCGAGCACGGGATCCCGGGTTCGATTCCCGGCGGGGTCAGGGATTTTCACATGCCTCGAGATGACTGGGTGTTTGTGTTGTCCTCACCATTTCATCATCATCCAGGAAAGTGGCGGAATTGGACTGAGCAAAAGATTGGATAATTGTACGGGCGCTGATAACCACGCAGTTGAGCGCCCCACAAACCAAACATCATCATCATCATCAGCCACTTAAAGGCGGCTCTGTCGTGGCCTGATGGGTGCCACTGTGTCGTCGATAATGTGCGGTATGACAAGTTCCAATACCCGGAGCCTCCACCAGAATAATGTCACGTAGAGGAAGGTCTAAGCAGATAATGATGAACACTAACTTCGCTTAACGACGGTTTATTCAGCACTTGCACGTACAAGAGATTGGAGCGAAATGCCTCCGGCCAGAACACATACTGTATATATACAGCTACAGAACATTCCAGTACAATGATTCTTGCCATTTGTGGATAGTTCTAGAATGTACTCGAACCGAAGATAGGAATTAAAATGTTTCAGTTGATGTGAATTTTGAATTCACGACCCTCCCTGCAACAATCTAGTGTCATAACCACTACACTACGGCGACTGCGCTACTCGGCTTGTTCTGCGACAATATCATCATGTCGGTATGTGCCTTTTGCACAATGTTTCTTTTGTTCTAATATGGGTGGAGAAGTAGAAGGGGTTATTTACATTTAAAAAGCAGCAAATTCTTCTGCTCTGTAGACCATCATAGCCCAAGTGGTGTTGGCATAGTTGACTGTGTGGTGGTTGGTGAAATTTTGTGTTGGATAACGGGACGAGCCTTAGGTTGGGTCTCAGTCAAAGTGTGTGGTGTGGTGAACAGCAAACCCCCTCCAAACAACAGGAATGCTTTTATTATTAACGGTGTTTTCGCAAGCATTCTCTGACATGACGAAAGCTTTTGGCGGTGAGAACAAGGGCGAACGATTACCGTTTCTGAGATGTATGTCGAAAGCAGGATGTTAAACGTAACGGACGGACTTTCGCGTTACTATCACTAGGAAAAATGCATCCTGTGTTATTCTGGGAAGCATTGCAGCAGATTTCTATAGTGCATCCAGAGGGAGACTTTTCTGTGATTTACATAGATATGTGACGTCAGTATAACACTGATAACCTCTTAGATGCGCCTGCGAGGGTGAGTCGCTAGGTAATCATCTCTCTGAGCGCGCAGGTATGAAAGCTGTGTGTCAACGCACCAGCAACGGTGCCTAGATGGAAACGTGTTTCTATAGGTAATTCTCAGGTGTCACGTATGAAAGGGATGTCTCTCCCTCATCCATGTGGGAGCCGAACTGACACCTGCACATGTTGCGGCAGCTGACGGCCACGTCGTCACTTTGCGGGGACCGCCAGCGCATCCCGACTCCTGGCATGCGCGGAGCCGGCGTCGAGTGGTGGGATGTGTGTTTTACTAGCGGTCTTTTGTTTAAACTATATTCCATTGATTTCCCCCACCAATAGGATGCTGGGAATTAAAAACACTACCCCACACATGTAAAGGATATCGATTTAATTAATTTGCACAATTAATTTGCATAAATGTTTTATATAAACGTGGTGTTAGCAGTACAGTAGTTAACGGGAGGGTGTGGGTGGGTGGGTGAATGGAGCAGAACAGCAGGTTAAGTGCAGAACACCAGGTTAACTTGCATAATTAATTTGCATAATTTTTATACAACACACGGAACAATAGTTTAAGGGGGTGGAGGTGAGTAACAAAGTTGAGTACGCTAGACATGGCGTTCAAAAGTGTGTGTAATTCGAAAAGTGTACCAGAAAATGGTGGGAGGACATAACCAATTTCTTAATTTGGTATGAAAGGCGGTACAATAGTTTAAGGGATGGGGATGACATGGAAAACCACTTAACAGAACAATAGGTTAAGTTTCGACAAAGGGCCAAACATTAGGTTAAGACAACCAGAGAACAGTGCCAAACATTAGGTTATGCAACATGTTTGCCTCATGTAATTACTTCTTACAAGACCTACCTCTTCCCAAACAGCAGATAATGATGAGCAAGAGATATCCAACTCCCAGAAACTGAATTTTCTATAAATAAACAAGATACCCTTGAATTTCCTGTTATGAGTTCCTTCCTCTCCGCCACAGAGCCACCAATTTCCACATATCCCATACACTGCCTTGAATCCCATAAATGCTTAAATAAACGATATTCCACACATTGTCTAAATTGTTTAAACAATATTCCATACCCCGCAATCGATTTCCTGACGAATTCTTTAACTACATAAATAAACTTTATTTCATACACTGCCATAAATAATGAAGCAATATTCTATATGTTGTCCAAACTGTTTAAACAATTTTCCATAAACTGCAATCAAATTCCCTCCAAATGACAGATCAACTGAGTCTTTTTCCCACCAATTTCCAGGAGGAGGGAGAGGGCTTAGTAAATTGATGAATTTAATTAAATAGTTAATCAAATTGATAAGAGAGAGAGGGGGCTATTTGATCAACTCAGATCTGAAAGAGTACCTGTATCAGCGAGGGGAGGGGGTGGATTGGAGGTTTCCTAAGGAGTGGGGGGTAGGGAGTGGAGGAGCAATAGGTTAAGGACCTGTCAATCAAAAGGAAGGATACCTTTAGCAGAAAAATAGGTTAATGATCTATCAATCAAAGGAGAACAACAGGTGCATACCTGCCCCTGATGTAGGCAACCCGCACTAACAAAATGCGCTGGTGCCCCCTTGTCCCAATACTCTTGAGACCATCCTCAGTTATTACAGGCAGCTGGCGGAGGTGGTGAAGACTGATGTAGAGCTCGCAATTAGCAGCATCGTTCCCAGTGTTGATCGGAGTCCTTTGGTTTGGAGCTGAGTGGAAGGTCTCAGTCAAAGGCTTCGTCGTCTCTGTGATGGTCTTGGCTGCAGAATTATGGACCTATGTTATGTAGGACTCCCCTTGAAAGTTCAGGGGTGCACCACACAAAGGAAGCAGCTGCTCGGGGAGCAGAGTACTTATACAGTGCACATCAGGTTTTCTTTAGCCTAGATGGTAGTTTGAGGTACTCTCATGAATACTTGCCACTCGATATGCATACAGGGAAATCATACCTCGTTCAGACTTAAGACAGTTTGACTGTAAAAATTTTATCAGTAAATTACCAAAGTATTCATAATAAAGTTCCCAAATTTAGTGCCCTCCAGGAAAGTTCTCTACCTCAAATTATTCTTTGGACTGAGAGCTGGCTAAAACCAAAAGCAAAAAGCTCTGAGATATTTAGTAAGTCTTGGAAAATTTATCGGGACGACAGATTAGACTCTGTAGGAGGGGGAGTGTTCATTGCAGGAGAGAGAAATATTGTTTCTGCTGAGATTGAAATGGAGTGTGATAGTGAATTTATCCGGTCGCGCGTGACAGGTCTAGTTGAAACCAAGTTAATTTTTGGATTTTATACTGACCACCCGACTCCCCTGTGACAGTTTTAGTGTCATTCAAAGAAAGTGTATGGTCAGTTGTGCATGCATACCCAGATCATGCAGTACTAGTTGGTGGTGACTTAAAAATCTGCAAAGTGTAGACTGGGATGCATGTCGAATCATTGAAGGGGGTACGGAAAAACAGCCTTGTGAAGTACTGTTGAGTACGTTTTCCAAAAACTGTCATGAGCAGCTAGTCTGACAGCCAATGTGCAATGGAAGTATTTTGACCTTGTAGCTACAAACATACAGGGTAAAATACAGGGAGCGAAAGGCTATTTACAATTTGTACAGAAAGCAGATGGCAGTTATAAGAGTCGAGGGACATGAAAGGGAAGCAGTGGTTGGGAAGGGAGTAAGACAGGGTTGTAGCCTCTCCCCGATGTTGTTCAATCTGTATATTGAGCAAGCAGTAAAGGAAACAAAAGAAAAATTCGGAGTAGGTATTAAAATTCATGGAGAAGAAATAAAAACTTTGAGGTTCGCCGATGACATTGTAATTCTGTCAGAGACAGCAAAGGACTTGGAAGAGCAGTTGAATGGAATGGACAGTGTCTTGAAAGGAGGAAATAAGATGAACATCAACAAAAGCAAAACAAGGATAATGGAATGTAGTCTAATTAAGTCGGGTGATGCTGAGGGAATTAGATTAGGAAATGAGGCACTTAAAGTAGTAAAGGAGTTTTGCTATTTGGGGAGCAAAATAACTGATGATGGTCGAAGTAGAGAGGATATAAAATGTAGGCTGGCAATGGCAAGGAAAGCGTTTCTGAAGAAGAGAAATTTGTTAACATCCAGTATTGATTTAAGTGTCAGGAAGTCATTTCTGAAAGTATTCGTATGGAGTGTAGCCATGTATGGAAGTGAAACATGGACGATAAATAGTTTGGACAAGAAGAGAATAGAAGCTTTCGAAATGTGGTGCTACAGAAGAATGCTGAAGATTAGATGGGTAGATCACATAACTAATGAGGAAGTATTGAATAGGATTGGGGAGAAGAGAAGTTTGTGGCACAACTTGACCAGAAGAAGGGATCGGTTGGTAGGACATGTTCTGAGGCATCAAGGGATCACCAATTTAGTATTGGAGGGCAGCGTGGAGGGTAAAAATCGTAGAGGGAGACCAAGAGATGAATACACTAAGCAGATTCAGAAGGATGTAGGTTGCAGTAGGTACTGGGAGATGAAAAAGCTTGCACAGGATAGAGTAGCATGGAGAGCTGCATCAAACCAGTCTCAGGACTGAAGACCACAACAACAACAACAGCTACAAACAGGCCATACCTCGTCAAAGGCATCGTTATAGAGAATTAGTGATCGTGATGTCACCATAGCGACTATTGTTACGAAAGTTAACAGATCAGTCAAGAGGGCTAGGAGAGTGTTTCTGCTACAAGGAGCAGAAAAGCAGTTGTTGACATCTCAGACAATGAACTGCAATCATTTAGTTCCAAAATGATGGCCATTGAGGAATTATGAGCAAAGTTTAAGCAGACTGTAAATCGTGCTCTGGACAAGTATGTGCCTAGTAAGTGGATTAAAGACGGAAAGGACTCACCATGGTTTAATAACGAAATTCGGAAAATGCTGAGGAACCACTCTCGGTTCAAAAGAGGACGCGCAAATGACGACAGGCACAGATTAGCGGAGTTTCGTGCGTCTGGGAAAAGATCTATGCCTGGAGCATACAACAGCTACCACAGTCATACCTTGGCTAAGGACCTGGCAGAGAACACAAAAAAAATTCTGGACCTAAGTAAAATCGCTAAGCGGTTCTAAGACTTCCATTCAGTCATTCGCTGTCGAGTCTAGTTTCACAGCAGAGGATAGCAAAAAAGAGACCGAAGTTTCAAATTCCACGTTTGATAAATCGTTCACGCAGGAGAACCGTACAAACGTACCATCGTTTACCCATCGCACAGAGTCCTGTATGGATGACATAGTAATAAACATCCCTGGCGTATAGAAACAAGTGAAAGAGTTGAAAGCAACAAATAGTCGCCAGATCCGGACGGAATCCCAACTCCGTTTTACGAAGAGTACCCTACGTCATTGGCTCCTTACTTAGTTTACATTTATTGCGAATCTCTCTAAGAGGGCATAGTGCCAAGCGACTGCAAAACAGCGCAGGTGGCTCCTTTATTCAAGAAGGGTAAAAGCACTGACCAACAAAATTACAGACCAATATTCTTAACATCGGTTTGCTGCAGAATTCTAAAGAATATTTTGAGTTCGAATATAATAAATTTCCTAGAGACTTTAAAGAGGCTTTAGAAAGCATCGCTCCTGCGAAACCCAGCTTGTTCTTTTCTCACATGATATACTGCGAACTTTGGATGAAGGGCGACAGGCTGATTTCCGCGAAGCATTCGGCACGCTCCACTACTGCAGACTGTTAACGAAGGTGCGTGTATTCCCCCAGATATGTGACTGGCTCCAGGACTTAAGTAATAGATCCCAGCATGTTGTCCTCGACGGCGAGTGTTCATCGGAGATAGCGGTAACATCAGGAGCGCCCCTGGGAAGTGTGATAGGACCGTTGCTATTTTCTGTACACATAAATGATCTGCAGCAGGGTGAAGAGCAATCTACAGCTGTTCGCTGATAATGCTGTGGTGTACAGGGAGATATGGAAGATAAGTGACAGTAAGTTTATACAAGATGACCTAGATAAAATTTCTAATTGGTGTGATGAAAGGCAGCTGGCTCGTAATGTAGAAAAGTGTAAGTTAATGCAAATGAGTAGGAAAAACAAACCCATGGTGTTCAGATATAGCCTTAGTAGTACCCTGCTTGTCACGGTCACATCGTTTAAATATATGGACGTAACGTTGCGAAGCGATATGAAATGTAACGAGCATGTGAGTATTGTGATAAGAAAGGTGAATGGTCGACTTCGCTTTACTGGGAGAATTTTAGGAAAGTGTGTTTGATCTGTCAAGGAGACCGCATGTAAGACGATAGTGCGACCTATTCTTGAGTACTGCTCGAGCATTTGGGATCCGCACCAGATCGGACTGAAAGAAGACATCGAAGCAATTCAGAGACGAGCCACCAGATTTCTTACCTGTAAGTTTGATCAGCATGCAGGTGTTACAGACATGTTTTGCGAGCTCAAATGGGAATCTCTGGAGGGAAGAAGACATTCATTTAGAAGAACACTACTGAGAATGTTTAGAGAACCGGCATTTGAAGCTGGCTGCAGAACGATCCTACTGCTGTCAACATAATTCACGTAGGGACCATGAAGATAAGATACAAGAAATTCTAGATTGTAGAAACATATGATGAGGTAAAAGAAATTATTCAGGTAGGTAAGGGAAACGAAAATTTAATAGTCATATGGGACTGGAAGGAAATAGTAGTAAAAGGAAGAGAAGGAAAAATAATCGGTGAATAGGGACTGGAAGGAAAGAAATGAAAGAGAAAGCCACCTGGTAGAATTTTGCACAGAGCATAATTTAATCATCGCTAACACTTGGTTTAAGAACCATGAAAGAAGGTTTTGTACATGGAAGAGATCTGGAGACACTGGAAGGTTTCAGATTGACTATACAATGGTGAGACAGAGATTTCAGAACCAGATTTTAAATTGTAAGACATTTCCAGGGGCAGATGTGGACTCTGACCACAATTTATTGGTTGTGAACTATCGATTAAAACTGAAGAAACTGCAATAAGGAGGGAATTTAACCCTGGCTTTACCAAGCGGGGTATTCTGACTAGCGTAGGTTGATTTTTTCCGTATAAAAATGTTATCTGAAGGGCCACATGCCTGTGGTTTCATGGCTTTGTACCAAAATGATTGGCATTGAATTCACAATCACGACTGTCTAATATTTTGGCTTTATCATTGTTATTCAAGTCATTTACTGGTGGGATTGTGAGACTACCCGGCTTGGTATGAAACATCTTATTTTCTTATTTGTAGAAAAGGAAATATGTCATTCATCTCCTTGTTGAGTTTTGCCATACATTCAATGTTTGTTATTTTTGCTGGTTACTATTGTTGAGTTGAATTTGACGTTCACTGTTGAGCTGATATTACACGAGTCAATATTTCATCTGCAAGTAAGGATGCCCAAAAGACTTTCTAGCGAAGAGATCATGGAAATTCTACACAATTCTGATGTCAGTGACGATGAAAATGAATAGGACATTGATAATGAACTGAATGAAAATATGGAACCTCTTGACAAAGACCATATCATAGCATCAGATGAAGCTGATGATAAAATATCAGAAGACACTACACATTCACATGAACAAGTAGTAGAAGAAGAGGAAGAAGGAGAAGAAGAAGACACTGGAGATTTGTTTGTTTCTAGAAGTGGACTAAAATTTTCTAGTGAACCACCAAAAGGTAGGTGGCGTCGATGTCGCAACACTTTGAACGTAACACCTGGCCCAGTGAATGATGGAAAAACTGTCAAAACAATAACATAGTCATTTTATTATTTATCTCACCGGAAATCGTGAGCATCATTGTAGAAGAAACGAACAGGGAAGCCAAACGAGTAATTTCTTTGTGGAATGCAGCTCATTCTTTGAACAAAAGAACATGGAGAGATATAAATGCAACTGAAGTGTACTCTGTATTAGCAAATCTAATAGGACCTGGTCGAACTCATGGACATCACACAAGGGCTTCCGATCTGTGGGGAGATAATGTTGCCTTTCGGCAACCATTCTTTTCTGCTGCCATGTCAAGAACCTGATTCTTGTCTATACTGAAATTCTTGCGATTTGACAACATAGACACAAGAGCACAGAGAACTGAAGAAACCAAGGACAAGCTACAAGCCATCAGGGTAGTGTTCGACAAATTTCAATCTAACTTGTGCAAGAACTTCTATCCTTATGAATACGTGACTACTGATGAACAATTAGCAACGTACCGAGGAAACTGCCTTTCTAAGGTTTATATGAAGAGAAAGCCTGGCAAGTATGGCATTAAAATTTTGGTTTGTGCTGATGTGAAGACATCTTACTTATTACGAATCCAAATTTACACACGAATGGTGGACAATACTCTGGAAGTGAATCAAGGCCAGAAAGCTGTTTTGGATCTGATGGAACCATTTTTGAATAACGGTCATGGTGTAACAACTGATAATTTTTTCACCAGTTTTCCATTGGCTGCTAAACTACTAAAACGAAACACTACATTGGTTGGTATTTCGTGTTCCAATAAGAAAGAGATTCCGAAGGAATTCTTGCCAAACAGAAAGAGAAAAGTTCACTCTTCAATGTTTGGTTTCACAAATGACTAGACCCTAGTTTTCTATGTCCCAAAGAAGGGAAAGGCAGTAATATTATTCTCTACTCACCATAATGAGAGACAAGTGAGTGGTGCAGAAAGCTAACACAAACCCGAAATCATACTGCAACACAACAAAACTAAAGGTGCTGTAGATAATGAGGACAAAATGACAAGAGAACACAGTTGTGTTAGAGGAACAAGGCGGTGGCCACTAAGAATCTTCATGGAAATGATAGATATTGCAGCACTGAATGCATATATTCTATACACTCAAAGATTTCCTGAATGGCAGAAGAATAAGCGAAGCCGACATAAACTCTTCACGGCTGAACTGGCATTTGGACTCAGCAAAGGCAACATGGAAGAAAGAACCAAAAATATCAACGGTGTTCATAAAGATGTACGATATGCACTGACAGCTTGTGGTATTGCAATTCCTACAGCAGTGATCCAGGCCCAGTGTTCCAAGTTACCAACCCCACAATGATGTCAAGATTGCAAGAGAAACGAAGATCACAAAACAAGATTCTGTTGTGTAATGTGCAAGAAACCTGTCTGTAATATACACAGAGAAGAAACTGTTACTATGAATTGCACACAGTGCAAAAATGTACTTGACTGAAAAGTTGAAAAATTTTGTGTTATTTTACTGCAGTGACTGCTGAGGTACATAGATTATTAATTTTCTGTTAGTTGACTGCTGAATTTAGTGAAAGATATAAAAATTGTTTTGTACTTTGTATCTGTCATCTGATTAAATACTTCTAATAACCTGAAAAGGTTTTTTTAATACTAAATAAACCCATCCAATGGAAATAAAGAAATCTGAGAATAAATATTACAATAAAATAGAGGTGTAAAAAGCTTGGTAACGGGAGGGTTAAGGAGATGGATATGGATAAAATGAAAGAACCAGAAGTTGTTGGGAGTTTCAGTGGATGCCTTAGGGAACGATTCACAAGAACAGGGGAATGTGGAATGGAATACAGTAGAAGAAGACTGGGTAGCTTTGAGAGATGAAATAGTGAAGGCAGCAGAGGATCATGTAGGTGAGAAGACGAGGGCTATTAGGAATCCTTGGGTAACACAAGAGATACTGAGTTTAATCGATGAAAGGAGAAAATATAAAAATGCAGTAAATGAAGCAGGCGAAAGGGAATACAAACGACCAAAAAATAAGATTGAAAGGACGTGCAAAATGACTAAGGAGGAATGGCAAGGGGACAAGTAACGATTTACAGGCGTATGTCACTAGGGGAAAGATGGATACTATGTACAGGAAAAGTAGAGAGACATTTGGAGAAAAGAGAACCATCTGTAAGAATATCAGGAGCTCAGATGGAAAACCAGTTCAAAGCAAAGAAGGGAAAGGTGAAAGGTGGAAGGAGTATATATAGGGTCTATGCAAGGAAGATGTACTTGAGGGCAACGTCATAGAAATGAAAGAGGATGTACATGAAGATGAGATGGGTGATACATTACTGCATGAGTAATTTCACAGAGCACTGAAAGATCTAAATCGAAACAAGGCCCATAACAACATTCCGTTAGAATTACTGACAACATTCCACTAGAATTACTGATAGCCTTGTGACAGCCAGCCATGAAAAAACTCTTACATCTGATGAGCAAGATATATGAGAAAGGAGAAATATCCTCAGACTACAAGAAGAATGTAATAATTCAAGTTCTAAAGAAAGCAGATGCTGACAGGTGTGATAATTACTTAACTACCAGTTTAACAAGTCATGCTTGCAAAATGCTACCACAGATTCCTTACAGAAGAATGGGAAAACTGGTAGAAGCCGATCTGAGGGGAAGATCGGTTTGGATTCCAGAGAAATGTAGGAACATACGAGGCAATACTGACCCTACAACTCATCTTAGGAGATAGCTTAACGAAAGGCAAACCTACGTTTATAGCATTTGTAGACTTAGAGAAAGCTTTTGATAATGTTGACTGGAATACTCTCTTTGAAATTCTAAAGGTAGCAGGGGTAAAATACATGGAACAAAAGGCTATTTGTAGCATGCACGGAAGCCAGAGGGCAGTTATAAGAGTAGAGGGAAAGTAGTGGTTGAGAAGGAAGGTTGTAGCCTCTCCCTGATGTTATTCAATACGTACATTGAACAAGCAGTGTAGGAAATCATAGAAAAATTTGGAGTAGGAATTAAATTTGAGGGAGTGAAATAAAATCTTTGAGGTTTGCCGGTGACATTGTAATTCTGTCAGAGACAGCAAAGGACTTGGAAGAGCAGTTGAACGAAATAGACAGTGTCTTGAAAGGAGGATATAAGATGAAAATGAACAAAAACAAAACGAGAATAATGGAATGTAGCACAATTAAACTAGGTAATTCTCAGGGAATTAGATTAGGAAATGAGACACTTAAAGTAATAGATGGGTTTTGCTATTTTGGCAGCAAAATAACTGCTGATGGCCGAAGTAGAAAGGATATAAAATGTAGACTCACAATGGTACGAAAAGCGTTTCTAAAGAAGAGAAATTTTGGCAACATCAAGTGTGGTTTTAAATGTTAGGAAGTCTTTGCTGGAAGTATTTGTTTGGAGTGTAACCATGCATGAAAGTGAAACATGGACGATAAGCAGTTTAGACAAGAAGAGAATAGCAGCTTTTGAAACATGGTGCTACAGAAGAATGCTGAACTTCAGATGGGTAGATCACGTAACTAATGACGAGATTCTGAATAGAATTGTGGAGAAAAGAAATTTGTTACACAAACTTACTAGAAGGGATCGTTGGTAGATCACATTCTGAGAGATCAACGGATCACCAGTTCAGTACTGAAGGAAGTGTGGTGGGTAAAAATCGTACAGGGAGATCAAGAGATGAATATAATAAGCAGTTTCAGAAGATGTCGGTTTCAGTAGTTACTGGAGATGAAGAGGCTTGCACAGGACAGAGTAGCATGGAGAGCTGCACCAAAACAGTCTTTGGAATAAAAACCACAAAAACAGCAACAGTGGCAGCCGCATTGACTTGGTATCTTGTACACCCTAGGCGTCCTAAGTCCTAAACCGTCCTTCACAGGCCTTATGAACTTTCATCTTTCCTGACACTGTGTCACAGAAAGGCAAAAGCGCAAGTTTCTTGCTCTGTTCTTCGGTGGTGTTTCTCTTGCACATCTCACCATAAGTAGCCTGAATGATTACAGCCATTTTTCCAGAAGACTTTTCAGATGCGGCTTAGTGGCAGTGCAATATTTTGAGCATCTGAGACGATTTAAGCACGATGGGAGAAGGTGATCAGGACACCACATTTTTGTGCCAGATGGCGGTGGCTGAGAGCGTTCAGATACCCATCCATATGTGTAGGCTGTCTGTAGACACTGTAGCTGATAGCGCTCTTTGGTTTTTTGACGAACGTTATTTGTTTTTTAGACATTCCCTGTTTCTCTGACAGTATGCTCACCTGATTGAGGGCCACAGTCAAACTTCCGCCTCTTTTGCAATTCCACAGAATAATTCCGCGAATCGATCACTATTCGACTTTTCTTGGTCAGTAGGGTTTACAGTTTTCTACGATCTGTTGAACATTACTTTCGAATTTGATAGCCATTTTTGCCTGGTATCAAATCTTAACCACAACAAGAAAAAGTCAAGAAAACTTGAAAATTCATCTATTCACAATTTAAAAGACAATGATTTTTCATGAAAAAGCTTAATTTGATAAATGTACCAACAACAATTAAGCTAAATTATTGCAGTAGAACAAAATACAACATAATAGCGTTTCTTAGCAGGATACCTCACAAGTGTAATTATTGTGCAAGAAATTTCTCCATTAGCACTCAACTACAGGAAATTAAGTCACTTAATGCTACTCTCAATTTTTAACTTTCTTTATGTCCTTGGTAAAAGCAATAGTGAGTAAAGGAATAAGCATACAGCTTGTATATGGTTGTAGTAAAGTAGTTATCATTATCAGACCACTCCTTGCCCTCCACTTATAGTGTAGGCTATGGAACAGAAAGAAATGTACCAGGTTTCTGATATATATATGTCAGGAGCGATCAAAAAGTTTCCATTTGAGGGCTTTGCTGCAGCGTATATGCAATGTGCTGTCACTCCAATGCGATTATATAAACACTGATAATCAGGCAAGAGATTAGTGTGGTATTCATGTCTTTTCGACACATGAGCAGTAAATGCAGAAATATGAACTATGGCTACATTATAAGCAAATGCGTCCAACGAACGCGCTATTTTTTTTCTTTGCTGTCAAAGGACATACAACAGCAGACATCCATTCGAGAATGAAGAATGTGTATAGAGCAGCATGTCTGTCGGAAACCACTGTTGTGGAATGGTGTGCCAAGTTCTGTGCTTGTCATGATTCAACAGAAGACACCAGCACCTGCCCTACAGTCCTGATCTCCTTCCAGGAGATCGTCATGCCTTTCGACCCTTAAAATAATTCTTGAAGGCTCAAAGATTGCTGTCAGATGAGGATGTGCAGCAGACAGTTACAGCCTTCTTCATGCAACAGGACATAGTCACTTACCAAACTATTATCTTCAGCCTGGTATGTCAGTGGGATGATTGTCTCAATGCTCACAGCAATCTTACCTAACTGGCATACTGATTCTGAATTGTACGCCCTTTGGACAGAAACTTGTGACCACACCTTATACCGAGAATATTTTTACAGTAAAGTGTTCTACTACTATTTGCTAACAAACGCCCTGTCATGGTCGTCACTTTTGAAATATCTCTCTGTCTGATACAATAAAAGCATGAGATTACTCAAATTTGAGTTTTGAATTATTTTTCTGAAAGCAGCTTTTATATTTTTTGGTGGTTGGCACAAGCTAAATTGTTCTGCTAATAGTTGGTGTGGGTAATTTTCAGACAGCCAGTTGCAGTTAATGAATTTAAATTGTCACCAAATTTGCAGGTCCTATAACACCTTATCATGTACTGACAATAATCACCATACCAGATACAAAGTCGCTCGTGGGAACAAAGGATAATTACTCCACATGTTAATATGTGTTAATACATGTAATTAAGTATGTTAGCCTCACCATACAAAGAACACATTTGTTATGCCCATGAATAATCCAATTTCTTCTCTACAGATAATTTGTAAAGACCAAATGACATAAGAATGCCTATAGTAATTTGATGTCTAACTTTCTTGAAGTATGAGGTTAGAGTATCTCTTAAATTCGTTCCTTTTCAGATAATGGTTTCTGAACAGTTACCTGTTAGCAAAGAAAACAATTTATGACCAGCACAAGAGATCGCTACCATGTACACAATAGCTGTTCTGGAGTATTAAAAATTCCGAAAATTTCCTTGCCTAGCAATATTGTTGTTGAACTTCATATACTTAACTGTTCATTGCAAATATTTCTAATTCCCTCCTATACATACAGTTGTCATTTTGTAGAATTCGATGTACACACAATTTTTCTGCTGTATCAGATGGCACTGATGAAAGGCTATAACCCTGAATTTTAATAAATATACATTTCTGGTACAGCTCATGGTATATAGAAGTCCTTTAATAACTTCTCTTTCTTGCCCCACCACAATGTGTCTTTAAAATGCCTTTAAGCTAATACATTAATGACGAATTGTCGCCAAAAATTGTTATGCGATCACTTATTATCTGCACTCATTACTTACATAGCCACAACACTTTCCTTGATCTACCCCTTCCATCAGCAGTATGGGAGCGATATATCCAAATATTTTCTGTGTTTATAACTACTTCTTTACTCTTTTCTTCTTTCCAACTACTATTTATACAAAACAAATACATTGTTTTGTAATGTCACTAGGTAGTGGGTTACATGCTGGCGATCATAGTTGAACTTGACTTGATCTCCAAATTTTCGCCAGTCAAAGATGATCATAGTTCACAACGATATTACCTGACATTAACGTTTATACAACATAGGCTATTAAGATCAGCTTGATCTGGGTTCATTTTCTGTGATAATCTAAAATCAACTACTTTTATACAATTGGCCCAAAGTCGATGCTACCTGGACAACCTCTCTGGCAGAAATAACACTGTGACAACAATGTGTACTTATAATCACAGACCAAGCTGGACAATACGAAAGGCTTCTCTTTGGCACTGGTAAGACAAGAGGTCGAAGAATTTACCTACCCCTTGCAGTGGTGTGGTTAATATCCTGTTGTCTCAATTCACTCAGTTTAGTGAGTTCTTTAGTAGCACAATGTGCCAAGAAGTGATGTATAATGTTAATCAGCTAAGAAAAGTTCTTAAAAGTTAGCTGTATTACACCTGTTAACAGGCTGTATATGTTTATTGTTCTGATGAAGTAAATTAGTCTTTCCAGGTCTGGTTGTTAGTACTAAACGAAGAAAAGCCTTCACATTAAACCATCTGTTCTGCATTGTCATTTTGTATACACACATTTGTTACCAATTTCGTTGTATCACACAGTTTCTGAAACGAACAAGCGAAAATAAGTGCACTTTTTACTAATTCTTTAACACTTACATCACTCTCTTACTCTGACTCTCTAGTGGCAGTTCATGGTTGTAACACAGACCTTATACTGAAAGAACTGCAGTTTTCATCAGTTCATAAACAGTTTAGAAAAACACACAGTGTTTAACGTTTATGAATGCTCGCTCAAAATACTATGGAGATCGCCACTTTGAAACTTTGTACGTTCACATTTATAAATGAAGAGTGCACCATGCAGAATTAATACCTCCTGCCTGAAGGTCTCAGTTTTCACTAAAAAATCGAAATTACTGGAGACATCATCCACAGATGATCATAAACTTTTGCTGATAATTCATATTCTCCAAAGAACCACCACTACTGAATTTTAACAAAAATGCTTGGAGAACCGGGTTACATATCCTCTTATCAAAAGATATGATCAAGGACTCCTCCCAACAAACGTGATAAACTCTTCCCTCAGCACCAATGTGCATGAGAGGTACCTTCTATTATCTCTTCTATGTTTGCCCAACTGATGTAGTAGAGAGTCAGCTTTATATTTCGATTCACACAACCCACAACTCTCCCTGTTTGGTTCAGTCCTCAATCTGAAATCAGTTCACATGAAACTGCATAATAATAAATTCACTAAATGCAAATAAAAACAAATTAACCCTATCTTTAACAGTGCAAAGGATTAAAGCACATTTCTACAACACTGAAAAGTGGTTGCTTTACAAGTACCATGTTTCCCATGTGTAAATTACTTACATCAGGGCTGCACAGTCAGACATCCATGCTCACTCACACTTATTTATTCACAGTTTCAATGATTTATACTTCACATATGTTCCACTTTCATCTCCTCATTCATTCAGGCAGCATAGTGGGCCAAAATAATGAATCAAACACACTGAAAAATTATTTTTTAAGCTTAGAACATTATATAATTAATAACTTGAATACAAATTATTAACGTTTCACAATAATTATTACAGGTACTTAATACTTTATATTTAACTTATTATCATGTCTATGTTCCTCTAAGAACCGACAGAAAATTCCATAAACACTACATAATTAATGCTGTTGAACAAAATATTGTGTAATTAGTTATTTTGGTAACCAATTATTAAGTTTAAGTCATTGTATGATATGCTTGCAAAAATATATTAAAACATCTGAATGTTAAAGATAATCGGAAGTAATAAATTTTAGATTTTTTAGATGTTTTTAAATGTTTTCGAAATTATTTCAAATATGAAATTAAAATTCGTAAAATAATTAACTTTTGTTGTTCTGAAGAGCCCTATAAAATGTAATGCCGATTGCTGTATGTCAAATATCTTTCATATTTCGTAGGTTGGTGTGTAATTTAGATCATAGGCAAGGCATACACCTGAAACTAGATTTACAACAGCAAATAAGCACAGAATGACAGATGTCACACTGCCCAGTATAGAAACGCGTTTGGCAGGCCAGTGAAGTGACTGAGACGAATCTTGAAGCTTGCTAAGCATCAATGCACACCGCTACACCGTTTCCTTCCAACAGCTACTTTCATTTCTACAAAAGTACAGTGAGGGACATTTGCAGAAAAATTAGAGGGGGTACATTGTATGCTTGCCTCTCCATCCTCCTGTTTCACTACTCCCTACACAATGTCTCTTTTGTTAGCCCTGGGGCTTAAGCTAAGCTAAGTACTGAAAGTGAAGTTATGAGATAAATTCATGACTCAGAAAGTCGGAATTTGATATCAGAATTAAGAAACTAGTAATGATAGAATTTATTAACTTATAACAGTTGCTCCTGAGAAATTTGAATTCTAAACTGCTGAGATGTGCAGCAATAAGGGAAGTGTAATCCGAAGGTTTGTGAACATAAGCATGTATTTGCTACAGAAAATGTTTACACACATTAAACAATATTTAGAAGACAATATATAGAACCATTTACCTCGTCTCCAATGTTTCATTTCTTTCTATGTACCAAATAACGTCATAAACATCTGTATTTCAATCCTTCTATAAGTTGACTTTTTCACTGTAAAAAAAAGATTAGTGAATGAAAATTATTTCGTCAGTTTGTTTTTTATTTCTTTTTCTTTGTTCATATATCGTGAAATCCAAATAATTTTTCGTATCTCTCATTCCTTTTTCTTTTGCAAACTAGGTTGGTTGGTTGGTTTGGGGAAGGAGACCAGACAGCATGGTTATCGGTCTCATCGGATTAGGGAAGGATGGGGAAGGAAGTCGGCCGTGCCCTTTCAGAGGAACCATCCTGGCATTTGCCTGGAGTGATTTAGGAAAATCACGGAAAACCTAAATCAGGATGACCGGACGCGGGATTGAACCGTCATCCTTCCGAATGCAAAGCAAACTAGGTCTCATGAACCTTTTTCCTGTGGTACAAAAATAAATTAAACAACAAAATAAAGCCTAAGTGGACCCAATGCACAAAATCTATTGAATATGGAAGGAATAGGTTAATTTCTGATGAGCAGTTGATGCCAGTATATAGCTGGTATTACACAAATAAATTTCCTTGCCAAAGCTGGTTTTGTCAAATACATATGAGATAGTGTAACAGTGAACTTTTGTCAAATATTGCCTTTCATCAAATTTATTAGATCAAATCTAGCCCCAGGCCAGTCACATGGCCACCCTGCCCCCCAGACATGTCACTGCTGAATTTCTTTCTTTGGGGTTTCATTTAAGACAATGTGTGTGTTCCTCTCCTACCAAACAATTCAGCTGACCTGAAAAATCGAATCTACACTCCCATTGCACAAGTTACAACTGATTCACTGCAACAAATGTGGGAAGAAATAGACTACTGTGGGTTGTTTGCCGCATCACAAATGATAGTCGCATCCAACCAAAATGGCACTTCGCATTTTTATGTGAAACTTGAGGTTGTTTTCTACAAAATGATGCACCTACAGATTCTTTAAGTTATCTCAATAAATTTCTATGTCATTCCAAAGTTGTAAAGTCTTTTTTGATTCACCTTGTATTGTCATGTACCTCTGTCTAAAAAGTGTCATTTCCATGATTACACTAAAAAAAGTCGTGCATTTTAGTGCTGAAATAGTAGAGAGGATCCTGTGTCATTTGTGCTGTTAACAAATAGAACTAATAGTTACATTAAAGCGATCGGCTCTTTTCCTCTGCTATCGATGCTTAATGAATGAAATTTCACATCAATAAGTTAAGTTCTCAATTGTCTGATTATGACTATCCGTTGATGGAACTATATCGTACCTAAGTACATAGTAAGATGTGACTTTGAATTCAGTGGCTTTGAGTAGAAAGGGCAAGTTGCATACAGTGTTTTAAGGGGGGAACCCTTGTTTGCTCTTAGCAAGATGGAAGACGATCCTGTCCGGTCTGCCAGGCACTTAAATGTGATTTGTAGAGTATCCCTGTAGATGTAGAAAGCCAATGCCTGCTCTCAGCATAGGTAACTCCATCTCCCCTTGTTCTTCCATGCATACTAACATCCATATGTATATATACACACTCCCATATATATATATATATGTATATATATATATATATATATATATATATATATATATATATATACACTTACTCTATGGTAATACTCAATGACTTATATATATAAAAGCAATGTCCTGACTGACTGACTGGTCATCATCCAGCCCTAACCACTACAGACATAAACTTAAAATTTGGAAAGTGTATTGATTTTATACTCTATGTGTCATTTAAGATGAGATTTTTGGAAATTCCACCCCTAAGTGGGTGAACATGAGATGAATAGTTTTTTGAAAATATGTCACTATAAAGGCAATTTTGAAGCTAGACGTAAGAAAATTGAATTTGGTTTCTCGATCAGAAATCAAGAAATACGTGTTCCAGCATTTTTGGAAATTTAACCCTTATGGGGCTCAAATAGTGGGTGAAAGGTTTTTAAAAACATCATTATTAAAGAACTACAGTAGTATTTCTAAAGCTACATCTATGAAGATTCATCTACACCTACGTGATTACTATCTTATTCACAATAAAGTGCCTGGCAGAGATTGGTATTTGACTTCTTGGTTAGATATTAAAAAAACTAAGTGTTAGTGTAGTGAATGGCAAACTCATCAGCCAAAGGGCTATATGTCAATATACAACAATTCAAATTTCTGTTTACAAAATTTTTATATATCTAGGTACGTAGATTGCTATTAAGTTAATTAAGGCACTCCTAAGTGATTTTTTTAAAATAAAGCCTTTCCAGTGTGATTAAAGTCCATTTACTGTGGTTGATCCCGTCCAACTTTTCCATCCACACTCGTCTTGTGTAATTGTTTCAACAGCCTCCTTTTGTTCATCCTCTCTGTATGCCCATCTTTCTCAATACTTGACATTACACCTCCTTTCACTACAACTCTTCCTAAAATTAACTTATCAAACAATGAATAAGGCTTCAAGTCTTAGTTCAACTTTAAGTATGTTGAATAAAAGTTGGTATCCAGAATGAGATTTTCACTCTGCAGCGGAGTGTGCGCTGATATGAAACTTCCTGGCAGATTAAAACTGTGTGCCCGACCGAGACTCGAACTCGGGACCTTTGCCTTTCGCGGGCAAGTGCTCTACCAACTGAGCTACCGAAGCACGACTCACGCCCGGTACTCACAGCTTTACTTCTGCCAGTACCTGTGAGTACCGGGCGTGAGTCGTGCTTCGGTAGCTCGGTTGGTAGAGCACTTGCCTGCGAAAGGCAAAGGTCCCGAGTTCGAGTCTCGGTCGGGCACACAGTTTTAATCTGCCAGGAAGTTTCATATCAGCGCACACTCCGCTGCAGAGTGAAAATCTCATTCTGGAAACATCCCCCAGGCTGTGGCTAAGCCATGTCTCCGCAATATCCTTTCTTTCAGGAGTGCTAGTTCTGCAAGGTTCGCAGGAGAGCTTCTGTAAAGTTTGGAAGGTAGGAGACGAGGTACTGGCAGAAGTAAAGCTGTGAGTACCGGGCGTGAGTCGTGCTTCGGTAGCTCAGTTGGTAGAGCACTTGCCCGCGAAAGGCAAAGGTCCCGAGTTCGAGTCTCGGTCGGGCACACAGTTTTAATCTGCCAGGAAGTTTCATATCAGCGCACACTCCGCTGCAGAGTGAAAATCTCATTCTCGAAACATCCCCCAGGCTGTGGCTAAGCCATGTCTCCGCAATATCCTTTCTTTCAGGAGTGCTAGTTCTGCAAGGTTCGCAGGAGAGCTTCTGTAAAGTTTGGAAGGTAGGAGACGAGGTACTGGCAGAAGTAAAGCTGTGAGTACCGGGCGTGAGTCGTGCTTCGGTAGCTCAGTTGGTAGAGCACTTGCCCGCTAAAGGCAAAGGTCCCGAGTTCGAGTCTCGGTCGGGCACACAGTTTTAATCTGCCAGGAAGTTTCATATCAGCGCACACTCCGCTGCAGAGTGAAAATCTCATTCTGGAAACATCCCCCAGGCTGTGGCTAAGCCATGTCTCCGCAATATCCTTTCTTTCAGGAGTGCTAGTTCTGCAAGGTTCGCAGGAGAGCTTCTGTAAAGTTTGGAAGGTAGGAGACGAGGTACTGGCAGAAGTAAAGCTGTGAGTACGGGCCTTGAGTCGTGCTTCGGTAGCTCAGTTGGTAGAGCACTTGCCCGCGAAAGGCAAAGGTCCCGAGTTCGAGTCTCGGTCGGGCACACAGTTTTAATCTGCCAGGAAGTTTCATATCAGCGCACACTCCGCTGCAGAGTGAAAATCTCATTCTGGAAACATCCCCCAGGCTGTGGCTAAGCCATGTCTCCGCAATATCCTTTCTTTCAGGAGTGCTAGTTCTGCAAGGTTCGCAGGAGAGCTTCTGTAAAGTTTGGAAGGTAGGAGACGAGGTACTGGCAGAAGTAAAGCTGTGAGTACCGGGCGTGAGTCGTGCTTCGGTAGCTCAGTTGGTAGAGCACTTGCCCGCGAAAGGCAAAGGTCCCGAGTTCGAGTCTCGGTCGGGCACACAGTTTTAATCTGCCAGGAAGTTTCATATCAGCGCACACTCCGCTGCAGAGTGAAAATCTCATTCTGGAAACATCCCCCAGGCTGTGGCTAAGCCATGTCTCCGCAATATCCTTTCTTTCAGGAGTGCTAGTTCTGCAAGGTTCGCAGGAGAGCTTCTGTAAAGTTTGGAAGGTAGGAGACGAGGTACTGGCAGAAGTAAAGCTGTGAGTACCGGGCGTGAGTCGTGCTTCGGTAGCTCAGTTGGTAGAGCACTTGCCCGCGAAAGGCAAAGGTCCCGAGTTCGAGTCTCGGTCGGGCACACAGTTTTAATCTGCCAGGAAGTTTCATATCAGCGCACACTCCGCTGCAGAGTGAAAATCTCATTCTGGAAACATCCCCCAGGCTGTGGCTAAGCCATGTCTCCGCAATATCCTTTCTTTCAGGAGTGCTAGTTCTGCAAGGTTCGCAGGAGAGCTTCTGTAAAGTTTGGAAGGTAGGAGACGAGGTACTGGCAGAAGTAAAGCTGTGAGTACCGGGCGTGAGTCGTGCTTCGGTAGCTCAGTTGGTAGAGCACTTGCCCGCGAAAGGCAAAGGTCCCGAGTTCGAGTCTCGGTCGGGCACACAGTTTTAATCTGCCAGGAAGTTTCATATCAGCGCACACTCCGCTGCAGAGTGAAAATCTCATTCTGGAAACATCCCCCAGGCTGTGGCTAAGCCATGTCTCCGCAATATCCTTTCTTTCAGGAGTGCTAGTTCTGCAAGGTTCGCAGGAGAGCTTCTGTAAAGTTTGGAAGGTAGGAGACGAGGTACTGGCAGAAGTAAAGCTGTGAGTACCGGGCGTGAGTCGTGCTTCGGTAGCTCAGTTGGTAGAGCACTTGCCCGCTAAAGGCAAAGGTCCCGAGTTCAAGTCTCGGTCGGGCACACAGTTTTAATCTGCCAGGAAGTTTCATATCAGCGCACACTCCGCTGCAGAGTGAAAATCTCATTCTGGAAACATCCCCCAGGCTGTGGCTAAGCCATGTCTCCGCAATATCCTTTCTTTCAGGAGTGCTAGTTCTGCAAGGTTCGCAGGAGAGCTTCTGTAAAGTTTGGAAGGTAGGAGACGAGGTACTGGCAGAAGTAAAGCTGTGAGTACCGGGCGTGAGTCGTGCTTCGGTAGCTCAGTTGGTAGAGCACTTGCCCGCGAAAGGCAAAGGTCCCGAGTTCGAGTCTCGGTCGGGCACACAGTTTTAATCTGCCAGGAAGTTTCATATCAGCACACACTCCGCTGCAGAGTGAAAATCTCATTCTGGAAACATCCCCCAGGCTGTGGCTAAGCCATGTCTCCGCAATATCCTTTCTTTCAGGAGTGCTAGTTCTGCAAGGTTCGCAGGAGAGCTTCTGTAAAGTTTGGAAGGTAGGAGACGAGGTACTGGCAGAAGTAAAGCTGTGAGTACCGGGCGTGAGTCGTGCTTCGGTAGCTCAGTTGGTAGAGCACTTGCCCGCGAAAGGCAAAGGTCCCGAGTTCGAGTCTCGGTCGGGCACACAGTTTTAATCTGCCAGGAAGTTTCATATCAGCGCACACTCCGCTGCAGAGTGAAAATCTCATTCTGGAAACATCCCCCAGGCTGTGGCTAAGCCATGTCTCCGCAATATCCTTTCTTTCAGGAGTGCTAGTTCTGCAAGGTTCGCAGGAGAGCTTCTGTAAAGTTTGGAAGGTAGGAGACGAGGTACTGGCAGAAGTAAAGCTGTGAGTACCGGGCGTGAGTCGTGCTTCGGTAGCTCAGTTGGTAGAGCACTTGCCCGCGAAAGGCAGAGGTCCCGAGTTCGAGTCTCGGTCGGGCACACAGTTTTAATCTGCCAGGAAGTTTCATATCAGCGCACACTCCGCTGCAGAGTGAAAATCTCATTCTGGAAACATCCCCCAGGCTGTGGCTAAGCCATGTCTCCGCAATATCCTTTCTTTCAGGAGTGCTAGTTCTGCAAGGTTCGCAGGAGAGCTTCTGTAAAGTTTGGAAGGTAGGAGACGAGGTACTGGCAGAAGTAAAGCTGTGAGTACCGGGCGTGAGTCGTGCTTCGGTAGCTCAGTTGGTAGAGCACTTGCCCGCGAAAGGCAAAGGTCCCGAGTTCGAGTCTCGGTCGGGCACACAGTTTTAATCTGCCAGGAAGTTTCATATCAGCGCACACTCCGCTGCAGAGTGAAAATCTCATTCTGGAAACATCCCCCAGGCTGTGGCTAAGCCATGTCTCCGCAATATCCTTTCTTTCAGGAGTGCTAGTTCTGCAAGGTTCGCAGGAGAGCTTCTGTAAAGTTTGGAAGGTAGGAGACGAGGTACTGGCAGAAGTAAAGCTGTGAGTACCGGGCGTGAGTCGTGCTTCGGTAGCTCAGTTGGTAGAGCACTTGCCCGCTAAAGGCAAAGGTCCCGAGTTCAAGTCTCGGTCGGGCACACAGTTTTAATCTGCCAGGAAGTTTCATATCAGCGCACACTCCGCTGCAGAGTGAAAATCTCATTCTGGAAACATCCCCCAGGCTGTGGCTAAGCCATGTCTCCGCAATATCCTTTCTTTCAGGAGTGCTAGTTCTGCAAGGTTCGCAGGAGAGCTTCTGTAAAGTTTGGAAGGTAGGAGACGAGGTACTGGCAGAAGTAAAGCTGTGAGTACCGGGCGTGAGTCGTGCTTCGGTAGCTCAGTTGGTAGAGCACTTGCCCGCGAAAGGCAAAGGTCCCGAGTTCGAGTCTCGGTCGGGCACACAGTTTTAATCTGCCAGGAAGTTTCATATCAGCACACACTCCGCTGCAGAGTGAAAATCTCATTCTGGAAACATCCCCCAGGCTGTGGCTAAGCCATGTCTCCGCAATATCCTTTCTTTCAGGAGTGCTAGTTCTGCAAGGTTCGCAGGAGAGCTTCTGTAAAGTTTGGAAGGTAGGAGACGAGGTACTGGCAGAAGTAAAGCTGTGAGTACCGGGCGTGAGTCGTGCTTCGGTAGCTCAGTTGGTAGAGCACTTGCCCGCGAAAGGCAAAGGTCCCGAGTTCGAGTCTCGGTCGGGCACACAGTTTTAATCTGCCAGGAAGTTTCATATCAGCGCACACTCCGCTGCAGAGTGAAAATCTCATTCTGGAAACATCCCCCAGGCTGTGGCTAAGCCATGTCTCCGCAATATCCTTTCTTTCAGGAGTGCTAGTTCTGCAAGGTTCGCAGGAGAGCTTCTGTAAAGTTTGGAAGGTAGGAGACGAGGTACTGGCAGAAGTAAAGCTGTGAGTACCGGGCGTGAGTCGTGCTTCGGTAGCTCAGTTGGTAGAGCACTTGCCCGCGAAAGGCAGAGGTCCCGAGTTCGAGTCTCGGTCGGGCACACAGTTTTAATCTGCCAGGAAGTTTCATATCAGCGCACACTCCGCTGCAGAGTGAAAATCTCATTCTGGAAACATCCCCCAGGCTGTGGCTAAGCCATGTCTCCGCAATATCCTTTCTTTCAGGAGTGCTAGTTCTGCAAGGTTCGCAGGAGAGCTTCTGTAAAGTTTGGAAGGTAGGAGACGAGGTACTGGCAGAAGTAAAGCTGTGAGTACCGGGCGTGAGTCGTGCTTCGGTAGCTCAGTTGGTAGAGCACTTGCCCGCGAAAGGCAAAGGTCCCGAGTTCGAGTCTCGGTCGGGCACACAGTTTTAATCTGCCAGGAAGTTTCATATCAGCGCACACTCCGCTGCAGAGTGAAAATCTCATTCTGGAAACATCCCCCAGGCTGTGGCTAAGCCATGTCTCCGCAATATCCTTTCTTTCAGGAGTGCTAGTTCTGCAAGGTTCGCAGGAGAGCTTCTGTAAAGTTTGGAAGGTAGGAGACGAGGTACTGGCAGAAGTAAAGCTGTGAGTACCGGGCGTGAGTCGTGCTTCGGTAGCTCAGTTGGTAGAGCACTTGCCCGCGAAAGGCAAAGGTCCCGAGTTCGAGTCTCGGTCGGGCACACAGTTTTAATCTGCCAGGAAGTTTCAAAACTTGATATACTTAATATCTAGATTACTTATTGACTAAATTAGATTGTAAGATGTCTATAATAATAAATCCAGACAATGGCTGATGAAAACTAATGTGAACCATGATCTTGCAGATCATTGGAAGTTTAGGTACATCAGGTTTCTAGGTTGTTTTAAATTTTAGGTGAGATTCCAGGTTCTCAACAATAAGGCGAGTTCTCTGTTTACACTTGATAAGGTTCATGCTTGAAAGTGATGTTTGCATGAATATGTAAACCAGAATAAGGAAATGACAGAAAATTTTAGTTTTTTTTATTGATTATGAGTCAAGAATACTATTGAAGTTGTGAAAAATTACATACCTTCACGTCAGAGCTCCTCCCTAAAGACAACAGCACAAACACCAACTAAGTATGCAAAAGTAGAATAAGAAGAAGAATCACATCTACCAGTATTTTGATTTGTTGTTGCACAAGCTTCTTTGTCCATCTCAACACATGTTTCATTTATTACCACTTCTTAAATCGCTTTCTAAATGATCCCATCTTAGTTCATTATTATTATTATTATTATTTATTTTATGGCCTTCATTGGACCACTGTAGTCAAAAATACGAAGTTCTAAACAAGTTGTTACACATGGATACAATTTGGTTCGACAATAACTTAATATATTTAGGTAATATAATTATTAGAGGCTATTCTTATATGAAAGCTGTTTTGCTCTTCTGTCTGCCCATTATTTCTTCATTCTTTCAGATATTTTCTTTCTTTCTTCATCTGAGACAACTCTTCCTGTACTCCTTTTATTGATTTTCATTTGCAGTCTGGTTTGCGGGTCTTGCAGTATTCGGGTTTTCTCTGTCTTGTTTTTTAGGTCATCTACTGTAATTTGAAGTTCTTTTATATCTTCCTTAATTTCTGTGTTCCATTTAATGTCGCTCTTGCTATTCCACAATTTTTGTATTATTTTTTTACTAATTCTGTTTTCTGGAGTTCTCATCAGATGTCCAAAGAATGAGATGCGTTTCTACCTGATTGTGCTCATGACTGGTTCTATTTTGTTATATACTGTTTCATTTGATGCTATTCTCCAATGTCCATTTATTTTATACTGTTTATTTATACATGTCCTAATTATTATTCTTTCTATTTTTAGTATTCTGTCAATTTCTGCTGTATTAGTTCTTTTGAAGATATTTTCTGCTGCATACGTTATTTCTGGTTGTGTAACTGTTTTATAGTGTTTTAATTTTGTATCTATAGATAGGCTTTTTTTGTTGTATGTAGTTTTGGTAATGTAATTTGCATAGTTCAGTTTTTTATTCTATTTTGCCATGATGGCTTCTCATTTAGATTGTATGTTATTATTTCGCCTAAATATTTAAATTTATCAACAATTTTGATTTCCTGTTCTCCTATTGTAATTTTGTTTGCAAGTGGTGGATCAGTTAGCATAATCTCCATTTTTTCAAATAATATTCTAAGGCCTACTTTCTCTGCTATTTCTTGTAGTGATTTCACTTGTTGCCTGGCTTCTTGAACGGTGTTGGCTAGGAGAGCAAGATCATCAGCGAATCCCAAGCAGTTTAAGCTAATATCATCTTTTGCACTTCCAATTCTTATCCTCTTTGGATTGTCCTTGTACCATTCTCTCGTTATGTATTCCAGTGCACAGTTGAAAAGTAATGGTGATAGGCAGTCACCTTGTCTTAAGCCTGTTTTTATGAGGAATGGTTCCGAAATTTCTCCTCTAAACTTCACTTTTGATTTGGTGTTGGTTAGAGTGAGTTGTATTATTTTAATTAGTTTTGGATGGAGTCCTAGATTTCTTAAAATTTTTAATACTGAAGGTCTGTGGAGACAGTCATATGCCTTCTTAAAATCTACAAATGTTATTGCCAGAGGTTTGTTCCGTTTCTTGTAGTATGCCATAATCAATTTTAAACTAATTATGTGCTCTGCACAGCTTCTCCATGGTCTAAAACCTCCCTGATATTCCCCTAACTCCTGTTCTAATTGCTCCTTGATTCTTTCATATAGGGTCTTGGATAGAATTTTATATGTGCAATCTAGGAGAGAGATTCCTCTGTAGTTGTCTGGGTTGCTCTTATCTCCCTTTTTGTGTAGTGGGTGGATGATAGCTGTGGTCCAATGTTCGAGAAATTGTTCTGTTACCCAAATTTTTGTTAGAGCCATGTGTAAGGAGGTATTGACTGTGTCACTTGCATATTTCCACACTTCAACAAAAAGCTGATCTTCTACACATGCCTTATAATCTTTTTGTTCTTTAAGAATTTCTTCTACTTCTTGGAAAGTTGGAGGGTCTAGTTTGTTAGGTTTGGTTTTTATTGGGGTATTTATGTTGATTTGTAAGGGTTCTTTGGGTTCCTCGCAATTCAGAAGTTTGTAAAATGCTTTTGCCATGATTTCTGCATTTTCCTTGTTACTGTGTGTCATTCTTCCATCTTCATCTTTCAGTATTAGTGTAGGGGCCTCATGTTGTTGTAGTTGTTTCCCAAAGATTTTGTAGTAGTTCCTGGAGTTGGTTTTATGATAATTACCTTCTATAGACTTCATAATATCTTTATGAAATCCTCTCTTGATTCTTCTAATATTTTGAGTGAATTTTTTTCTTTCATTTTTTAGGTTGATGGCATTTTCTTCAGTTTTATGTGTTTGAAACTTTAACCATGCTTGGTGTCTATCTTCATGGAATTTGTCACATTCTGATGTCCACCATACATGTTTCCTTCGTGGGTTCAAGGGAGCTAGATTCTCTGCTTCTTTTTTAAGATTAGGCACTAGTTGTTCTAGATCATCTGTTAATTTGATGGTTTGTGTTATTTGTTGGCACTTATTATTTTTAATTAGCTGATGTGGGTCAAACCTCCTTTTTATTTTATTAGTTTTTCTGGTCCTCTTCTTTAACGGTGTGAATTTGATTTTAATTTTGATCATGTAATGGTCTGAGCCTGTGTCTACTCTCAGTACTTTAACATTGTGGATCTCCTAATGAAAATTTTCGTCCATACAGACATGGTCTAGCTGCCACTCGCCCTTCCCCCAGTCTGGATGTTTCCATGTTTTAAGTTTACTTGGCTTCCTCTTAAAGTATGTTGATTTAGATATAAGGCTGTGTTCTCTGCAGAGTTCTACAAGTCTTTGACCGTTTTTGTTTGTAAATTTATGTGGACTCCATTTTCCAATTATATCTTTATATTTCCTTTCTTTTCCCAACTGAGCATTGAAATCTCCCAATAAGATTTTTACATTCTTTTTACTTACTCTGTCCACAGTTTGTTCTAGAAGGTTCCAAAATTTATCTACCTCTTCCTTTGTTTTTGTTAGAGAATTTTTTTCATTTGTTGGGACATGAGCATTTATTATTGTATAGGTTTTATTCATTGTTTTAAAGCTTAGTTTCGCAATTATTGGTGATACTGCTTGGAAATCCGTTACTGAATCTGTTATTTTTATGTTTACTAAAAACCCTGTTCCAAACTGGGGACATTGTTTCACTGCTCTCGGTCCTGGTTTCCCATTATAAATTCTGTATCCTTGTGATTCATTTCTTGGATCCCTGTTATTAAAATTTTTTGTTTATTTAGTTCATCTGTGAGCTCCTTCCATTTTCCGGTCTGAAGTAGTGAGTTTATGTTGTGTGTTGCTATATAATTTATTTGCTCATGTTTAATCTTCTTTTTGTGTTTTAGTGTGCATTTGGATGGTTGCAAACGCTCCGATTCGTTGCTGTCTTCTAGTTGACTACCCACCGAATCCGATGTAGCCTTTTCCTGCCTTTTTGAGCAGGACGGTGGAATTTTTTTCCTAAAAGACCTTTCCATTTTTGACTGTCGAAGGTTGTCAACCTTAGTTGGAGCAAGCTCCGATTTACAACTCCAGTTGTTAACCGCAGAGGGTGTGTTTGGTCTGCGAGAGCTATTTTATTTCACTCAAGTCCACCAGTAAACCGGTGAGGTCTTCCCTATCTGCCACCTGGGACGCGCCACGTAGGAGTATCACCTCTCCTCCTACTATGACAGCATAGTTCATTATTAATACAATTATCTTCTTCTTTTGCCAGATTGCAGGCAGTTTTGCATTCTTTACAAGAAACAGTTCCAAACTATTCAATGGAATAGATATTCCTTCCACTGTTTCTATATTGCATGTATATCAGTACATTAAAAATTGTCTTATGATCCTGACTTAGAAGCATTATTCATACCCCACTTTATAAGATATTGTCGTAAGCAGAAATAGCGGTGTGAATGGCAGGGAGTGGAAGTGATCTGAGTAATCTACACCCTCAACTAACACAGCTTCTTCAAAATAGACTCGCCCAGGCCGAAATGTACTTCTGTGCATAAGCCAAAGTTTCGTTCGTGCTCGCACACGATATTGAGTTGCAGAGCCACATTCAGGGGAACAAAAATTTGTATACAGCTCACGAGCTGCAGTTTGCCGAGAAGTGTGTTAGCGGATGAAACTTTCCAAGGAAATATCACCAGAAGAACGTAAAAGACACGATTAAGAGAAATCTTGTACTCCAGCTATCAGAGTCGCTTTTTGGTCAGAAGTACATTTGGATAAGACCATGCTTCTATGGCCTTAATTAGCGTGAAAACTTCAGTACGTGTTAAAATTTGTGAACAACATGAAAATTCGATTACAGAAAAACAAAAAATCAGGGCAAACCATACAGCTTACATGAGTGAAGCAGCAGACATTAAGCTACTATATTATATACCTCTTTTGTAATTACATTTATTTAATTTTTGAAGCAAACAATAGAGCCATTGTAATTCCTTATGTTAGTGACAATTAAATTTTTAAAAAATAGCTATTTTGTACATAATAAAATTACAAATTCTGTCTTTGATGTTTCAGAGATTTATATTTTCTTTTTGTAGGTAACATACTGTTAAACTGTTAATTTTGATTTTTTTACTATTATAAACGGTCTTGATCACGAGTTATTTAACAAGGTGATCGTTTTCGACCACTACTCTGGTGATGACCACAGCAGTGATCGAAACCGGTCACCTTGATAAATAAATCGTGATCAAGACTGTTTTTAATAGTAAATATTTGTAAGACATCGATCACTGCCCCTCCAATAATGTATTCAAAAGTGTTAATTTTGAGGTTGTCCTCACTCAATGATATTTGTTGACATGGGAATTCTAGCATTGAAAGTTTTTTGCTTTCCACATTTAACCAAATATAACATTGATGATGATAATTTATGGCAATGTTTGCTGACAAGATAAAGAATGCAACCTTTAACACTAGATTGCATACTCACGGCAGTTCTCCTTGCCCGTTTTTTAGTACGACTTGGAAAGAGAGAAAAATTAATGAATGATCGCCGATGCATCGGTTCTCGATTGTGTTCAGGAGACGCACAGATTGATTGTGCGAAAATAGTTTCTCAAATCACCTCTTAACCCGGATTGCTTTCACGCAATCAGACACTTCAATGAAATTACCTAAGGGACCTATTTGAATAATAAAAAATTTGGAAATGAATGCAAAACAGTGAAATTTTGTAAAAAAAAGTTGTCAGATCGGGTTAATGGTCTCCCAAATACAATCAAGACACCGCAATAAAGAGCAAACCTGTAACAAAATTCATTTAAACATAAACATTATTTGTGGTTAATTTAAAGAGAAGAATAAGCATAGATTTTCTGTACAGTGAAGCATCAATATATTCTCAAAGAACAAATGGTTAAACTATAAACATTAACAAATTTACAATGAATACAAAACTTACCTTTTTATGTTTTTCTCATACATGGAGCAGTCCAACAATCGCTGCTTTTGTATGTGTGATATTTTGTAAAAATTAAATGTCCTGGCGTACGCGTAAGTATTTTTTTTATGGTCACAAGGTTTACAAAAGCGTTTTTTTCCTGGTGATAAAGTGGTTTTTCACACTAAATGAAATATAACTTGTCGCGGTTCTACACAACACGTCTTAACAAGTCGGCGACCAAACATCAAAGGTAATGAAGTACATGTTAACATATCGGCGACCAGAAGTACAACTAACTATAAAGACTCTAGAATTTTCCTAACAAATGATAAATTGTTCTTTCCTCTGTTTCGCAGCTTCTTGCTATCAAGCGCTGTGGCAATGATTTTAAATATCTGCTCCCAGCGAGTCATAGTGTTTAAAAGTACCTTTTAAACGCTGGCCGCACATCTTGGTATAGGCGAACGTTATAAACAGATTTCATTTCTTTACTTTTGCGTTGTCATGCTTAGTATCATTACAAACTACAGCTCGATAACTGTCCTTTTCTCATATGCAAAATGTCTGAAATCCAATAATATCTCAGAATCTTCATTTTTATGTGATTTTCATACAGTTTATTTTTATGTGGTCCATATTTCGGACATCCCAATATGATATATCAAGATCACCTTCATCTTCTGGATGTTCGCTACTTGTGGGAGCACCTGTGACCCTAAACCTGTAGAGATGTGCAGGAAAAAAATGTGTTTCACAGCCTCATTCTGATAATTTATGTTGCATATCTCCTTGGGGACTTTTATGGCTGTACCACGTTTTAACTTGTATAGAACACTGAACTGTAGCATACGAAAATCCCTTTTTCAACTGTAGTCTTTTCCATTGGGCTTCTTACTGACAGTAAGCCTCTTTTTTTGATATGCGTAGGAAGTCGCAGTATGAAAACTGTGTAAATAGTGGGCTCCCTTCCTTAATAGTTTCTTTAACAAATCTAGCTACTAAACTCTAATAGGCTGGATACCTGAGTGTACCTTTACGCATATTAAATGAACATATTTATTTTCGTTGTTCGCATTTGTTATTAACTGTAGCACATTATAAATTTCTTACTGCTCCAAAGCACTTTTATAGTCAGTGATAATCAGTATTGTGCTCCCATTTTCAATTTAAAACTCAATTGCTTCTTTGACTGCTATCACATCTGCCATGTAAATACAACTAAAAGGTGGTAATAAAATTTTTTTGGCGCTCTGCTACTTAGGGCAATAGCCAAAAATTTAAGTACACTAAGCTTTTTAGGACATTTCCAAACAGGAAACGTCTGTAGTCAATGACAGAGCATATCAGTCTGTAGTACAATATGAGGAGAATGTCCAATTAGGCTCCCCACAACAAAAGACTCACAGCTTGTAAGACACTCAGAGCTTTTTTGTTTTCATAACAATATGACTAACATATTCAATCCAGGATAGTCTGCTACCCAAAAGTAGCCCCAGTACTTTTGCTGATGTTCGTGCATTAAATATAAAAGGATCCATGCTTATCATATTCAGTGGGTATGATCAGTGTTTTTGTGCATAGAAAACAACAGAAGATTTAGCTTGTAACATTCTTCAGGAGACACTGTAGATCCACATTTCGTTCAATTTCAAAGACCTTTGTCAAAGAAGTATGACAAATAATTCATAAAATTTCTTGGTACCCCACCAACATCAACTTCAACTTTCTTCCTGAGAAACACGACCAGACTGCTTGTCAAAGCAATGTTGCACAGGTGCACATGACCAATCATGCCATGGTGGCACTTTCGCAAGACATGACTGGACTGTTTTTCAAAGTGATGCTGCTCTGATACACTCGGCCAGTCAACCTGTGGCTGACACTTTCACAAGCTAATCTGAACATGTGGTATGGTTGTAGCTGGTGCAAGAATCATCTGATGTGTCCACCCAGGACATCAATGGAACCATCGAAAAGACAGGGACGAAGTGTCAGTGGCAAGGATATCAGTATGTGGAGGCCACATGTACCAGAGAGACTGTGAATGATTAAGGGGTACTGTACATTGAGAGGGTAGTGCAGTTGATGTGAGCCACTAATTTATTACCTGCTGTGAACTCTAGTGGGTGAGGTCTAAGTGGTAGCTGTGACAAGGCTGGAATGCCGAGTACCACTCTGTTTGAGGCCATGGTTGAAGTCAGTGTAGGCGAAGGTCCTATCGCAGGTTCCAGTGTTGTTGTTTTGAGCTTGTGTCAAGAAGGGTCCCTGAAGTTGTCAGCAGTAGTTGGAGACAAATTGTGGAACTGATGGTGCTCGAAATAATGTTGTGTTACGATCAGTTCCTCCATGTGTTCTGGATGTAGTGTTATACAGCTTCGTCAGCGTGTGGTTGTTGTGTGGTAGTTGAGTGTGGAACTAGATGATCATGCCATTCTGAGACTGGTGTCTGAAATACTCCTCTGTGATACAGACAAGGGGGAGATTGAGTTAATAATTAAATCACTAAAGACTAAGGATTCTCACGGGTATGATGAAGTGCCTAGGAGAATATTAAAGTACTGTGCTGCACATGTTAGTCCTGTATTTAGCCATATTCGTAATTTTTTCTTTAGGGATGGTCAGTTTCCTGAACGACTAAAGTACTCGGTAGTAAAGCCACTTTATAAAAAGGGAGAAAGGGATAATGTAGACAATTTTAGACCTATTTCTATGCCATCAGTGTTTGCGAAAGTTATTGAAAAAGCTGTGTATGTAAGGATCATTGATCATTTTATATCACATAATTTGCTATCAAATGTACAGTTCGGCTTTAGAAGTCGTTTAACAACAAAAATTTCTCTTTTCTCTGTGAGGTACTGGATGGGTTAAACAAAAGGTTTCGAACGCTAGGTATCTTTTTTGATTTAACTAAGGTGTTTGATTGTGTTGATCACATTAGTGAAACTTAACAGTTCAGATTTCTAGGTATTCAGATATATACTGGTATATATATTTCGTAGTGTAATTTCTTGTTAACAATATTAGCTTATTCCCAAGAATAAGCAGCTTTCACTCAGTTAACGCTCGGCAGAAATCAAATCTGCCTTTGCATCAGCCGAAGTGGCCGTGCGGTTAAAGGAAGGCGCTGCAGTGCGGAACCGCAAGACCGCTACGGTCGCAGGTTCGAATCCTGCCTCGGGCATGGATGTTTGTGATGTCCTTAGGTTAGTTAGGTTTAACTAGTTCTAAGTTCTAGGGGACTAATGACCTCAGCAGTTGAGTCCCATAGTGCTCAGAGCCATTTTTTTGCCTTTGGATCGAACTTCCTAAAGGCTTGTGCAGAAAGGTGTGCAGTATACTGCTGCATCCACTTTCAATAAGCTACCACTAGAATTCAAAAATCTTAGTACTAATCCACGCGCTTTCAAATCGAAACTGAAGAGTTTCCTCATGGGTCACTCCTTCTATTCTGTCGAGGAGTTCCTTGAAAAATTGAGCTGATTCTTGTTGTATTCATGATTGCATTTACTTAAACTTATCGCTTGACTTTTTTTGGGTTCATAAACATTTTATTTTTATCTGTCATTTGAGATTTGCTCCTCAATTTGGTCCTATGGAACTTGACGTGTAAATAAAAAATAAAATAAAATACTCAGTGGAGTTGGTGTTGTCGTTTGAAGACCAGCAGTGGATAGCATCACGCTATGTGTCAGTGAGTCACGTGAGAAAGATGCGGTGACAGTGTGTCATGTAGCAGAACGAGAGTGCACAGTGATGATAGTGGTGGGGTAACCTGGTGGCGAGTCAGGACATGGCGTTATGAGGAATGTGGTCCACTGTGTATCAAAGGTTGGTTGCAGTGTGGCTGCCGAGAAGAGTGGTGAATGGGCTTGGTCGAACGTCGGGAGAGCATGACCACTAGGTGCTTTGGGAGCATCGAATGTGCTCCCACTCTCATCTTATGACACTTGTGGGTGAACGCCGTAAGCTGCTCGCACGCCAGGAGGAGGGAGCAGATATGTCGTTACTACATTGTGGAAGCAACAGTTCCTCTGTACAAAGTGCGTCTAATGACACACAGCAGTTGGTACAGCGTTGGTAAATCAGCAAAAGCTCATCATCTCAGGAAGCACAGACCTTGAGTGTCTTGACAGATGTACGATTGTCTTCCTATTGTTTATCTTGAATACAAGGTCCTGCGTTTCAGTGGCCTGTGTCAATGTACAGTGTGTAGAACAACCTGGGGAGAGGTAAACTGGCATAAAATGTCAATTACTAGGTCTTGTTTTATGATATCCTTCACTGAGAATGTCCATGTTGGACATTGAGATGGTGACTGTTGCAGAGTCCAGGTCGTGGATCTGTGCACTACAATTGACGAGTGAGGCCACATGGCAAATCGTTTGTTGCTTTCAGTTGTTTGGCACTAACATTGTAAGCCAAAGCAGAATAATGAAGCATGTCACTTGTATAATTGTTCACTGTAGGCAATCAGTGAGAATATTGAAAAACACTATGTTGTCCAAATGGGAACCATCGATGTGGCATGCGAATTTCGACACACAGTGGTTATGTGCAGATCGTATTGTAATAGTATAGAAACTGCATCAGCATGAAAATTACCTCATGAATGGCTGTCATGAATTGTCAGGGTCATCAGTGTGGAAGTTGGGTATGATATAAATGAGATGTGAGATGGTACAGTAGCCTTACAGTAGAACCACACTTGCTGGAACGTCGCCGTGACGTAACCATCACATTTTTGAACGTCGATGGTCAGAGCAACTTCTGAGCAATCACATGACACGGCACGTCAACGTCGAAAGAACGCTGTGACGTTACAACTGGTTAATTAATACCCACCAGAGGCGCTATTTCGTAGTTCATGGTAGATCGTCAAAAAATTCTGAAATTTAGTTTAAACCAGTTTGTAATAATTACTTTTGCGCTCAGGAACAGAAAGAAAAAAAGTCTGGGTTAGAAAAATGTTAAAAAATCGAGACTGTGTAGAAGCTGGAAGAGGACGAGTCACAATTCTATAAATATTTCAGAGTGTCTAAATAAAAACTTTTTTGTACCTGTTAAGCAAGAAACAAATAAAAATTATGAAGAGAGATTAAAGATTTAGACATCCAATGTCACCTTGACAGAAGCCTATGGTTTGCCCACAGTATGTCTAAATGGGACGTTTTAGAGAACTTAAACTCTATTTACATATATTTCTATACCTGCTGTTCGTCGTTAATTTATTACGAATCCTATTTTAAACTTCTGCATGCCACATCAGCTTTACTCCTGGTTTTTCTTTACGCTATTCCGCTGGAAAATTGAACGAAATATATACTGTTTATTTTGCAATACATTTCTTCAGTGTATAACATAAAATACTTTAACTTAGTAATGTCTTCCAGTACCTATTAGTTTGTGGGGAGAATACTTTTGTATTAGTTCACACTGTGTACTTAATGTGCAGTTGCTCGCCAAGCAGGCTACGCTGTGGCCCGTCGGAACATTTTTCCCAAGAAACATGCGACAGTGACATGATGTGACATCATGTTTGCTGACGTTCATTTGATGGCGTGTTTGAATGCCACCATTCAAACTACACAGGAGAATCTTTTGACGAGACGGACATAACTGTGATGTTCTGTCAAGTGTGAATCCACATTTACACTTTATTGGTCAAATATGTACATACATACTTACATACATATATACATTAATCCTTGTTCAATAGATCATGAATACGACATTTCGTAATGATGTGGAACATGTCACTTTAACATAAGTTTTGTTTACACAAAATAATTAATTAATTAATTTTTTACAGTTACTACTTCATATCTAAGAATTCATCTATTGAGTAGAAAGAGTTGACACTCAGATATTCTTTTAATTTAATTTTAAATGTTGGTTGGCTATCTGTCAGAATTTTAATACGATTTGGCAAATGATCAAAGATTTTTGTGGCACCATAATTCACCCCTTTCTGTGCAAAAGTGAAATTTAATCCAGAATAGTGAATATCATTCTTTCTTCTAGTGTTGTAGTTATGCACTTCGCTGTTATTTTTTAATTGGGATGGGTTATTAATGACAAATTTCATAAGTGAATATATGTATTGCGAAGGTACTGTGAATATCCCGAGTTCCTTAAAGAAATGTCTGCAAGGTCATCTTGGGTGGGCTCCAGCTATTATTCTGATTACACGCTTTTGTGCAATGAATTCTTTCTCTCTTAATGACGAATTGACACAAAATATGATGCCACATGAAAGCAGTGAATGAAAATAGGCATAGTAGGATAATTTACTGATACGTTTATCAGCAAAATTTGCTATAACCCTAATAGCATAAGTAGCTGAACGTAACCGTTTCAGCAGATCATTGATGTGTTTCTTCCAATTCAATTTCTCATCAATGCACACACACAGAAATTTTGAGTATTCTACCTTAGCAACGGACTTCCGTTCATAGTCTATATTTATCAATGGTGTTACGCCATTTACTGTACAAAATTGTGTAAACTGTGTTTTCTCAAAATTTTGTGAGAGCACTTTGCAGACAACCACTTAATAATTTTATGAAAGACATTATTTACAATTTCCTCAGCTGATGCTTGCTTCTTGGGTGTGATTACAATACTTGTATCATCAGCAAAAAGAACTAACTGTGCATCTTCGTAAATATAGAGTGGCAAGTCTCAATGAGTGATGTTCAAATGATACACGACTGTTCAACATAGGCGCTAAGAAGGAAATGAACTCTCTGATCAAGTCACATTTACTGCACTCGCAGCAAATCATCCATGTATATCGCAGTGGATGTCCCAATGAGTTTAAATTTCACTATACGTCCACCATGTTTGAAACAATTTCAGTGCCTGTCCGCCATTTCCTCTGTAGTCAAGAGCGTCGTCTGCTGTGTCACCCCTCTTGAAACTGACTTTGTCTAACTTCAAATTACTCATGCTAGCTTTACTTTTCTCAACAAACAATAAAAAAACTGTGATTTTCTTGTACACAGGCAGCAATAAGGAGAGCTGTAGCCGAAAAAGGATAAACTTTTCAATGTCCATAAAACTACAAGGCTACTCAAAACAGTTTCTTCCACCCATGATAATTTCTTGTTGCTCATAACCTGAACGTAAATCAACACAAAATGAGCAAATATCACCTGAATATTATGCTGTACACTTAGAAGTACGTTGTGGCCAGCCAATAGAAACGGTATTTTCGTTTGCATGAAAATATGTGAAATCAGTATAATTATTAAATTACAGACTTATTATTTACTACTGATGACGCAAGACGATTATCTACTGAATTGTCAAAAGTTCGCATTCTGGGTTCTGGTTGTGCGATTTTGTAAATGTTGAAAATTAAAGGCAGCTGGGATTGCCTTGGACGAAAAATCGCCTCTGATAATTTGTGTCATACATATATTTCTCTTCAAAGAGATTTGAGCAGCTATAGCTCGTTGATGTTCGAAACAGTTTTCCTCGTTTCATAGTTCGTGCCCATCTCTATGTTAGCTCCTGTCACTTCGATTTGAGCAAGTGTATGTTAAACACACTTTAGGCATGTTTAATTTATATTTCGCTAAATGAATTATAAACAAAACCAAAAAGAATTCACTAAAAAAAGAACTTCACTTTCCGTGCAGACAAACTTCTGAGTGTTCTGTCCACTGTTGATATGACAGTAGAGTTGACACTGGATGCTGCAATGAGAGTGTAACACGTGTTAGTCACTCTATGAAATTTAGGCCCACTGGGCTATCCCCACACTGGTATCTGAAATGCATTGTGGAATTTTTTGATGTTCTGTTCTATTCCATCCAGTGCGAATTGTTCTAAGAGCACCTTTCAAGATGCACCTGTAATGAATTTGATATGCCGCCTACTGTGTACCATTATTCGAATACAGAGGTTGTGTAGAGAACCCAGGCAAAAATTCGACCTTCAGAGTGAGAATGTAAACACAACTCTCAAGCAAAATAGACTACTGAAAACTGACAAAATACTTTACAATAAACTCCCCCATCTCATCAAGACAATAAAAGAAATCCAAAAGCTCAAAGTTGCTCTAAAAACACATTTGCAAGATAGGTATTATTACACCGTGAGTGAATATCTGTTGACATAAATGTAAATTTTCCCTTCTTTCTGTCATGTATTTAAAATTGCTTTGTTATCTACTGTACAATGTATTATATTGTACTCTTATTTTAATGTATTAAATTGCAATGCTTTACTGTACTATGTGCTTAAATGATTTACATTATTGAATCAATTTTACTGTTATGTACCATGTATTTAAAACTGTGTATTAATGTATAATGTATGTTTCATCTTATATCAAAGATTTGATGAAGGGGGCTACATATATAAATAGATAAATAAATGATGATATGACCATTTTGTCATTTGAATCGACATATGCCCTCTTCTTTTGAGTTTTAATGCCAAACAGAAGATTATTTATTTAAAATTAAGTACAGATATCCTGAAGATGGCTGTAAATGATCAAAATACACACTGATGTTTCATGCCTGGAAATAGAACAAGGCTTGAATTGACTTGTGTTTTACACATAAAGCAAGCAAACACATTTGAGTACATTTTTGTTTGTTTTACTACTTCTACAATTGAGAAAAAAATTCTTAAATTTAACTTCAAGAACAAAACTGAATACAAAGGGTGATTTTATATGAACAAAGTAGAAATCTAGTTAACACTATTCTATTATCTAACAAGAACTGTGTACTGACAATTAAGTAGAGCAATAAAACGTAAGAAAATATCAATGAGATATTGAAAGTTAAATAAATACTATCTAATAAATCTCAGCAAGTAAACTAAGTGTCTCCACAATTTCTATTTACAATATTGCATCCAAATGTCTTTTTGACACATTAGGCTACTACATACAATCTTTGCAAATGAAGTTGGAATGTTTAAACACAGAAACTTAGCGCATTTCTAAGAAACATATCGAGTTTTACTCTCTTTACACCCAAAGCATCTTCCTCTTTTAGACACCGTACTTTCCTTCACACATTCAACTTCTTGATGCTTGAGTTCAGAGGTTTTTTGGGAGGTTGGTTGATATGCTTATTGCCAACCCTCTGTAGTAATTGGTCTTTGATTAGAGTCTTCCAAGTGATTTCAGAAAGTCTCTTCTGTTCATCTCCCACTGGTAGTTAACTCGGAAAATTACAAGACTCTATATACTTGTCACATTCAGTAAGCAAAGGAATAAGGCCAAAAGCCGTCTTGTAGTCATTCTTGCTTCATCACATGTCACACATCTCTTGTCCACTACATCTACTTCTCCTTTAGGAATATTATACAGTGTTATCATCTCAGTGTTCATTCCTTCTCCAGGTGTTTCTGCATTTTTTGTCACTGTGCATAGTGCTCATTAGAATTACGCACTTGCTTTTCCTTGGTAAATAACTAACTATTCTGCAATCTATCTGGAAGCCAAATATGCTTGTAAAAGCAGCTCTCCCTCTTGTTTTCACAAATTCTGGGGGAATTTCTTTATTAGTGTTCCCAAAACTGTTAGTTGATGATCCTTCAGTTCATAGCTTGTAAACCAATTATACATGTTTATGTTTCTTGATGTTTTGGAAATATGATTTCACAATGTTTTCACGATAGTTACAAAGTTATACAGCACATTTGGTTGCTCTTCTAAATAAACTTTCAAATTTGAGGTATCAGCTGTTGCACTGTCAGTTAGATTGAACACCTTCATTCAATATTTGCCAGGTTTGGAAGGAAAATACATTTGAAAACTACATCGTCATTGAAATTTTACAAGTATTTCATCCACAGTCACATATTCTCCAAGAGAATAGTGTGTCATGCAGTCTTTTGGAAATAAATAAAAAATATTTCATATAGGAGTCAATTTATCCTCTTTTCATTTGTTGGACCTAGTTGAGTTACCATCAGATCTCAGACACTTTGCCAATTCTTCTAAATTTACCTTACCAGCCTTGTATATTCCATCCAAATATATCAGACAAATAATAGCTTCCATTTCAATTCTCTCTCATGAATAAAGGACTGAGAAGAAGAGTTGGGTTGGGTTGGGTTGTTTGGGGAAGGAGACCAGACAGCGAGGTCATCGGTCTCATTGGATTAGGGAAGGACGGGGAAAGAAGTCGGCCGTGCCCTTTCAAAGGAACCATCTAGGCATTTGCCTGGAGCGATTTAAGGAAATCACAGAAAACCTAAATCAGGATGGCCGAACGCAGGATTGAACCGTCGTCCTGCCGAATGCGAGTCCAGTGTCTAACCACTGCGCCACCTTGCTCGGTTGAGAAGAAGAGCATCTAGAATTAGCAGCATTATTTTTATTTCTCGTTCAGCTACAGGCAAAGCGTGATACACTTACAAACATCTCTTGCGTAACTTCGCCTGTGAGGGCCGGGAGGTATTACTACGTCCGGCCACCGTTTGGTGGTGACATTTGCTTCTCGTGTCGCAGCTCGTTTAGCAGCATTAATGCACAGGTTATTACAGTCACTATTTCAACCATTATTTCATCAGCTAAAAATAATCGCCATATTGCTATTGGTCTTTTTATCCTTTGCAATTTCCCTCACACCCGCAATATGAGATAAAATGTAAAGTATTCGGAAGATATAGACAGTAACGAAGTGTGTCATAATAGAAACATGGTAAATGCAGGTGGTATAGTTGCCAATATCTTGAGCAACCATTTTTTGGCAGCAACGGATCAAATAGGTTATAAAGGATCTGTGGTTGAAGCCATGAACCTGCTTAAAAAAGCAGTCCAGAACAAAATTAGTCTGATGCATATACCTTATATTACTACCGATGAGACTGAAAGGTAATATGCCATTGAAATATAAAAATTCCACTGTAGTGAATAATATGTCTATGAAAGTACTGAAGCAATGCTGCAAATATATTCTTCAAATTCTCTGTGACATATTTAATGATTCTAAAAATGAAGGTATTGTTCCCAATACACTCAAAAAAGTAATTGTTAAGCCACTGTTAAAATAGGTGATAATGCTGAAGTTTCCAACTACTGGCCAATTTCATTGCTAACAAGTCTTTTTAAAACCACAGAGCCACTAATGTTCAAGAGAAGCAAGGGTCATCTTAATAAACATAACATCCATAATAAAAAATCAATTTGGATTCTAAAAGAGCATTTAAACTGAACCCGCCATTTTCTCATTTGTCAACAACTCATCAAATACATAAACAATAAAATGTCACCAGTTGGAATCTTTTGTGATTTGTCTAAAGCATTCGACTGTGTAGATTACAAAACTCTATTTAAGAAGCCTGAGAACTTTGGCTTATATGGTTAAGTAGGAATGTGGCTTGAATCATATCTGTATAAAAGAAGGTAGTATTGAATAAGTCTGCGGTCGCATCTGCCTGCTCTGACTGGGGCACAGTGAAATATGGAGTACCACAGAGCTAGGTGCTTAGTACCTTACTTTTTCTAATATTTATTTATGATCTGCCATGTTGAATGTCACAAAAGCACACTTCAACCTATTTGCAGATGATGCAACCATTGTGATAGAGAAAGTACCAAACTGCAGTCTTCTAATGATCTTCAAATGGCTCTGAGCACTATGGGACTTAACATCTTTGGTCATCAGTCCCCTAGAACTTAGAACTACTTAAACCTAACTAACCTAAGGACATCACACAACACCCAGCCATCACGAGGCAGAGAAAATCCCTGACCCCGCCGGGAATCGAACCCGAGAACCCGGGCGTGGGAAGCGAGAACGCTACCGCACGACCACGAGATGCGGGCTCTAATGATCTGTCCCTCAATGTTAATGATACTCAGATCATTTAATTTCAAACAGCAAACATAAAATTGGAATATACCGAAATAAAACGTGACAAAGAAATATTGAGAGTTGAGTCTTCCAAGTTCCTGGGATTACACGCTAGCAACACTCTAAACTGCTCAGATCACATCATTGACCTGTGTAAAAGACTGAATTCCCCAGCATCTGTCGTTTGCTCAATGTCATCTTTTGTGACTTGAAAACAGTTAAAGCTGCATACTTTTGGATATTTCCATTCACTTACACTATATGGCATCATGTTCTGGGGAAACCAGACCCAAGGAAATAAAGTCTTTATTACACAAAGAGAGTCAACAGAATTATGGGTAAGTACGGCCTAGATGCTCATGCAGGCTGGACAGTGAAGGGGGAGGCGTGTTTATAGCGATAAGAAGTGCAATAGTATCGAAGGAAATTGACGGAGATCCGAAATGGGAAATGATTTGATCGAAGATCACGGTTAAAGCTGGCTCAGACATGGTAATTGGATGTCTCTATAGGCCCCCTGGCTCAGGAGCTGTTGTGGCTGAGCACCTGAAGCATAATTTGGAAAATATTTCGAGTAGATTTGCCCACCATGTTATAGTTCTGGGTGGAGATTTTAATTTGCCGGATACAGACTGGGAGACTCAAACGTTCATAACGGGTGGCAGGGACAAAGAATCCAGTGAAATTTTTTAAGTGCTTTATCTGAAAACTACCTTGAGCAGTTAAACAGAGAACCGACTCGTGGCGATAACATATTAGACCTTCTGGTGACAAACGGACCCGAGCTATTTGAAACAGTTAACGCAGAACAGGGAATCAGCGATCATAAAGCGGTTACGGCATTAATGATTTCAGCCGTAAATAGAAATATTGAAAAGGGTAGGAAGATTTTTCTGTTTAGCAAAAGTGACAAAAAGCAGATTTCAGAGTACCTGACGGCTCAACACGAAAGTTTTGTCTCAAGTACAGATAGTGTTGAGGATCAGTGGACAAAGTTCAAAACCATCGTACAATATGCGTTAGATGAGTATGTGCCAAGCAAGATCGTAAGAGATGGAAAAGAGCCACCGTGGTACAACAACCGAGTTAGAAAATTGCTGCGGAATCAAAGGGAACTTTACAGAAAACATAAACATAGCCAAAGCCTTGCAGACAAACAAAAATTATGCGAAGTGAAATGTAGTGTGAGTCAGGCAGAAAATTCTAAGAAATTTTGGTCTTATGTCAAAGCGGTAGGTGGATCAAAACAAAATGTCCAGACACTCTGTGACCAAAATGGTACTGAAACAGAGGATGACAGACTAAAGGCCGAAATACTAAATGTCTTTTTCCAAAGTTGTTTCACAGAGGAAGACTGCACTGTAGTTCCTTCTCTAGATTGTCGCACAGATGACAAAATGGTAGATATCGAAATAGACGACAGAGGGATAGAGAAACAATTAAAATCGCTCAAAAGAGGAAAGGCCGCTGGACCTGATGAGATACCAGTTCGATTTTACACAGAGTACGTGAAGGAACTTGCCCCCCTTCTTGCAGCGGTGTGTCTCTAGAAGAGCGTACCGTTCGAAACGATTGGAAAAGGGCACAGGTCATCCCCGTTTTCAAGAAGGGACGTCGAACAGATGTGCAGAACTATAGACCTATATCTCTAACGTCGATCAGTTGTAGAATTTTGGAACACGTATTATGTTCGAGTATAATGACTTTTCTGGAGACTAGGAATCTACTCTGTAGGAATCAGCATGGGTTTCGAAAAAGACGGTCGTGTGAAACCCAGCTCGCGCTATTCGTCCACGAGACTCAGAGGGCCATAGACATGGATGGGTTCACAGGTAGATGCCATGTTTCTTGACTTCCGCAAGGCGTTCGATACAGTTCCCCACAGTCGTTTAATGAACAAAGTAAGAGCATGTGGACTATCAGACCAATTGTGTGATTGGATTGAGGAGTTCCTAGATAACAGAACGCAGCATGTCATTCTCAATGGAGAGAAGTCTTCCGAAGTAAGAGTGATTTCAGGTGTGCCGCAGGGGAGTGTCATAGGACCGTTGCTATTCACAATATACATAAATGACCTGGTGGATGACATCGGAAGTTCACTGAGGCTTTTTGCAGATGATGCTGTGGTGTATCGAGAGGTTGTAACAATGGAAAATTGTACTGAAATGCAGGAGGATCTGCAGCGAATTGACGCATGGTGCAGGGAATGGCAATTGAATCTCAATGTAGACAAGTGTTATGTGCTGCGAATACATAGAAAGATAGATCCCTTATCATTTAGCTACAAAATAGCAGGTCAGCAACTGGAAGCAGTTAATTCCATAAATTATCTGGGAGTACGCATTAGGAGTGATTTAAAATGGAATGATCATATAAAGTTGATCGTCGGTAAAGCAGATGCCAGACTGAGATTCATTGGAAGAATCCTAAGGAAATGCAATCCGAAAACAAAGGAAGTAGATTACAGTACGCTTGTTCGCCCACTCCTTGAATACTGCTCAGCAGTGTGGGATCCGTACCAGATAGGGTTGATAGAAGAGATAGAGAAGATGCAACGGAGAGCAGCGCGCTTCGTTACAGGATCGTTTAGTAATCGCGAAAGCGTTACGGAGATGATAGATAAACTCCAGTGGAAGACCCTGCAGGAGAGACGCTCAGTAGCTCGGTACGGGCTTTTGTTAAAGTTTCGAGAACATACCTTCACCGAAGAGTCAAGCAGTATATTGCTCCCTCCTACGTATATCTCGCGAAGAGACCATGAGGATAAAATCAGAGAGATTAGAGCCCACACAGAAACATACCGACAATCCTTCTTTCCACGAACAATACGAGACTGAAATAGAAGGGAGAACCGATAGAGGTACTCAGGGTACCCTCCGCCACACACCGTCAGGTGGCTTGCGGAGTATGGATGTAGATGTAGTATTGGTATATCAATTGCCGACAATGCTTTTTATGTGAATATGTATGCCTTGTAATTTGTTTGTGCAAGCATCATTACTATTACAATCTATGTTGTTATTTGAACACTTGAATCTTGTGTATCTTTTTACATATGATTTAGACTGTAATTTTCATGACCATTTGCATATGGTTATTATTGTAATAATCTGACACATTCTACATCCTAATGATACACTCGCATCAAGGATTCATGGATTGACTGATTGATTTTTTTAATAAAATAAAATAAAATAGCCTTCATACGATTATTAGGAGTGTCTTTCTTCCGTTTAGTATGCTCGTCCTTACAAAAAAAAATTTACTATTGTTCTGATTTGTACCAGTCACGCCCACTTTCTGTATTGTGTTCACCATATAGTTCAAAGCCTGAGTTTACACTTTCTTCACCTGATTCTTCACTAGCCATTTCATTTAGCAGTCTATAGTTACATGGATCTTCTCTCTCATCCATTTTAGTTCTCTTCTGAAATAAACAGCCGGATTCAACGTATTGAATGTGTGCTAAAATCGTATTTATGTTACGAAGAAAGATACCACTAGTGCTACTCTGGGTCCCGCAGACGCAAAAAGTACTTACCTGCTTGCTACCGTTAGTTCTTGCAGACCCAAACACGTCAAAATCGCTCCTAGACAATGGACTTCAACACACATTCAGCAATCAAATTTCACAACAATGAAAGATAAGAAGGTACACGAAATACTACACGGGTACTGTGTTATAAATCTAACAAAAATTAATCATCAACATAGCCCAGAGTCTGGACTATGCTACTCTACAATAGCAATGGAAGTTTAATTCAATATGGCAGGTTTACGCTGAAATGTCAAGATATTTGAGTACGCCTGGCATTCTTCAACTTAAATCTGTCGCCACAACCTCTCTCCACGGCCAATGAAATTAAAGGATAGCCACAAGTCAGAGTCAGATGGAAAGACAACTGACATTGTAACTAGAAACCACAGAGATAATGAAACTGTTGGTTTTAGTAGAAAATAATCAAAGTGATTGGAGCAGCTGCCATTTGAAACAAAATTAGTAATTGGTAGAAATATACACTGACGGTTAGAAGTCATACTGATTGTTCGTTTGTATCAGCTTTTCTGTGATGGGTCTTTTAGCCCAATTTTGCTTCTTTCTCCTATTTATGAAGAAAGCAATGAGAACGAAACGAGTAAAGTCACACATTTAGTACAAATAAATATAAATATGATTTTGAATGCTCATAGATCTATATATACGTTGTTGTATATCGAAACTGAGAAGTGAGAACTGTACTGTGGGGCTGTTATCACAATATCAGTGTGATACACGTGCTAAGTGTGTAAACAGCTTTCGAACTCCAGAGTCTTCGTGGAATTTCAACGTTTGCATGTCAGTTCTGTTAGAGGCAAGTGGGTTGTTAGCATTTCACAATTTCACCGCGCAAGGAAATTGTTAAGAGTCGAGCAACGTATTTACAAAATAAAGAGCCGCATGGATTGTCACATTCTTGCCCCTTTTACACTACTCGAGCCCGACCTTGAAAATTGTGCGAATGAAAAACGATGAAAAGCGATATTGTTGTTTGACAGCAAAATGGAAATTCCATTTTTTCCGTATTCATTATAATGCAAAAAATGAATTTTTGTTATGGCCAGGTACTGTAGGCCTAGTGCTTGTTGTGAAACAGGCATTGGTTCTACCCGTTTGCTCATTTACCGGACATCAGCAACTTTATTACTCAACGTATTCAACTATGGCATTACTAGGTGCTGCCCAAAATATTAATAGCCTTTTTGCTTTTTTTCTTCAAAGCTGCGGTCCTGTAGGTTAATTAAAGTAAATCTATTCTATTCATTCCTCATATTAAACTTTCCCTTGCTCCATTTGTGAAATATGCACTTTTGAAAAGTGTCTGCAGCATGTTATCACTAGAGCAAATTTTGCTTTTTCATTGCCGTATTCATTGCACAAAAGAAAGCCATTAGAACTGTGTGTGAGGTTTACACATACACATGTTGCAAGCATCTGTTTAAGCATTTGGGAATGTTAACCACAGCCTCACAGTATCAATATCTACATCCATAGGCTACTCTCCAAACCACTGTGAAATGCATGGTATAGGGTAGGCCTACTCCCCATTGTACCAATTATTGGGCTTCTTCCTGTCCCATTCATGTATGGAATGTGGGAAGAATGGCTGTTTACATGCCCACATGCATGCTCTAATTAATGTAATATTATTCTCACGTTCCCCATGGGAGTGATTTGTAAGGAATTGTAGGATATTCCTAGATTCATCATTTATAGTTTGTTGTTGATTGCTTTATAAATAGGCTTTCTCAGGACAGTTATGTCTATTTTCAAACTAGTTAGTTTTGTGTTCCATGGATCATTTGTGTGGTTTCTTGAGCACAGACCTGTGACTTCCACTGCCCTTCACTGTATGTGTTCAATATCAATTACAGGGTGGTTGCACAAGTGAATTGTAAGCAATCTCCTTTGTATATAAATTGCATTTCCTTAGTATTCTAACAATGAACCAGTCTGCCACTTGCTTTACTTAAGACTGACTCCTAGGACACACCCAATGTTACTTAGTTACAGCCATCATTTCCTCCATCCAAGATAATATGCTGCATCCTCCCTACCACGAAATCTTCAGTCCTGTAACAAATCTTGCTTGATAGGACCATATGGGCTTACTTTTGACAATAAGTGTCGGTCTGGTATTGAGTAAAATGCTATTTGGAATTTGAGAAGTACTTCTAGCTGACTGCCTTGATCTGTGGCTTCTAGGATGTCATGTGAGAAAATTGCAATTTTAGTTTTCATAATCATAGTTTTTGGAATCCTTTATTAATGGATGAAATCTGTTTCCAACAATACATTGCAGTCTTGAGTGTAGTAGTTATGTTGGGTCAACAGAAGCACCCGATTCCACCTGTCGACACTTGAGAAATATTCTACAATGGGTTGCACAAGCGATTTGTAAGCAATATCCTTTGTAGATTGTTTGCACTTCCCCAGTATTGTAGCAATAAACTGAAGTCTACCACCTGCTTTACCCACAACTGACCCTATGTGAACATTCCATTTCATATCCTTGCAAAGTGTTACACCTAGGTATTTGTATGAGTTGCCCGATTACAGCAGTGAGTCTGTGTTATTATGGTCATAGGGTATGTCTTTTTGTTTTGTGAAGTGCAAAATTTTACATTTCTGAATATTTAAAGCAAGTTGCCAGCCTCTGCACAGCTTTGAAATCTTATGAAGATCTGACTGAATATTTATGGATTATAGATAACTGCATCATTTGCAAAAAGTCTGATGTTACTATTAATATTGTCTGCAAGGTCATTAATATACAAAGTGAACATCAAGGGTCCAAACACAGTACCCTAATCTCACAAATGCTCTCCATCCTATATAACATGCTGCATCTTCCCTACCAAAAAATCCTCAATCCAGTCACAACTTTCAGTTGATATCCCATATGATTGTACTTTTGACAATAAACATAGATGTGGTACTGAGTCAAATGCTTTTCAGTAATCAACAAATACAGCATCTAACTACCGAGCGAGGTGGCGCAGTGGTAAGACACTGGACTCGCATTCGGGAGGACGACGGTTCAATCCCGCGTCCGGCCATCCTGATTTAGGTTTTCCGTGATTTCCCTAAATCGCTCCAGGCAAATGTCGGGATGGTTCCTTTCAAAGGGCACGGCCGACTTCCTTCCCCGCCCTTCCCTAATTCGAATAGACCGATGACCTCGCTGTCTGGTCTCCTTCCCCAACCAACCAACCAACCAGCATCTAACTGATTGCCTTGATGCAAAACTATTAGTACATCATGTGAGAAAAATGTAAGTGGCATTACACATGATTAATGTTTTCAAAATCCATGCTGGTTGGCACTGCGGAGGTCATTTTGTTCCAGATACCTCATAATGTCTGAGCTGAGAACATGTTCTAAGATTCTACAACAAATTGATGTCGAGGACATTGGACGGTAGTTTTATGGATCACTTCACGCTACCCTTCTTGTAGACATGTGTGATGTGTCTTTTTACAATAACTGGACATTGTTTTCTGTTCAAGGGATCTATGATAGATTATAATTGGAGGAGGAGCTACCTCAACTGCAAATTCAGTATAGAAACTGACAGAATTCCATCGGGCCCTGGACTTCGTTCAGTTTTAACAATTTCAACTGTTTCCCAACACCACTAACACTAATACTTATTTCATTCATCTTTTCAGTTGTATGAGGATTCAGTTGGGACAATTTTCCTGTTTTCCTTCATAAAGGAACATTTGAAAATGGAGTTAAGCGTTTCAGCTTTTGCTTTGCTACCCTTGGTTTCAGTTTGTGTCTCATTAGGGACTGGACACTAATTTTGGTGAAACTAACAGCCTTTATATACAACCAGAATTTTTTTGGGTTCTGTGAAAGGTTACTTCACAATATTCTGCTGTGGTCATCATTGAAGGCACCACACATTGCTGTCTTGACAGACAAATGCATTTCATTCAGCATCTCTTTACCTATAGCTATACGTTCTCCTTTGCACTTATTGCTTTAGAAGTATCTTTACAGTGACTGTATAGCATGAGATTCCATTCCATTATGAACTGTTCTACTGGGTACATGCCTGTCCAGTACAAGGTCAACTATTCTTTTAAACTTGAGCCAGAGTTCCTCAGCTTGCTTCTGCCCTGTGCTGAAAATTTCAAGTTCCTCATTGAGATAATACATTACTGATTTTTTGTCTAAGTTACTGAACATACATACCTTTCCTTTTGTTGTAGTTGTCTTTTGTACTTTGGTAATAGTTGTTGCCACAACCGTGTCGTGGTCACTGATCCTGAAGAGGATATCCTCAACAAGGTTAGGTCTGTTTCTTGCCATTAGATCCAATATATTTCGATCGTGAGTGGGGTTTCTAACTATCTGTTCTGTATAGTTTTCAGAGAAGGCGTTTATTGAAGTTTCACAGGATGTCTTATCACGCCCACCACTAACAAACCTGTAATTTTCCCAGTTGACTGTTGGACATTAAAGTCTCCACCAATGATTATAGTATGATCGGAGAACTTATGTACAAATGAACTGAGGTTTTCTCTAAAGTTTTAGGTTACATCCTGAGATGAGTCTGATGGGCAATAGAAGAATCCAATTATCATTTTATGGCCACCCTTGATGCTGTGTCTTGCCCAAACAATCTCACATGCAGCTCCAATTTCTACCTTGGTGGATTTTAGATTCTTGTCTATTGTGCAAATACACCACCTCGATTTCCCATTTGCCTATCCTCTTGATATACCCTTAAATTTTCTCCAAAAATTCTACTGTTATAAATTTCAGGTGTCAACTAGCTTCCTGTACCTAGTATTATCTGAGCTTCAAATACTAACAAAGAGATAGAGGGGCTGGCCAGTAATTACCTCAGCTCAGTACAGCTGAAAGTTACACAAAACAGAACAGAAAATTTGCATTCCTAGCTTTCGGAACTTTGTTCCTCCCTGATGAAGGAACAAAGTTTCGAAAGCTAGGAATGTAAATTTTCTGTTCTGTTTTGTGTAACTTTTGGCTGTACTGAGCTGAGGTAAGTACTGGCCAGCCCCTCTATCTCTTTGTTAGTATTTGTTTCACATCTTTATATGAGATTTTCCATTAATCATTATCTGAGCTTCACCACTTTTAATAAGCACTTGAATTTCTGGCACTCTGTTGCAAATGCTTCGGCAGTTTACCATTAGGATTTTAATACTCTCACCTGTGGGAGACATTTCTGTCGATCTTACACTGATACTTCTGGGTTTCCTACAACTATCATTATATGGATTGGATGGAGGGTCGCTATATATATATCCCAGGAAGTCACAGCTTTGCTTGTCACAGTACTTTCAAAGTCTCCGGTTCAGACCTTCCGCTCTTCGCCACTCACTGGAATGAACCAAGAATGACATCAGAGCCCAGACAACAGGCATCATTTGTTCCAACATGAGCCACAATCTGCTGTTGATTGCACCCTGTTCCCTCAGTGGCTGCTGGAATAGCCTCTTTGACATGTTGTGTGAGGCCCCCAGGCACACACATTGTTGCCATTTTCGTTATACGTTCGAACTGCCGACGATTAATAGACCCCTTCCTTTTTGCATATGCCGCCTTCTGACTGGACAAAACACATTTCCCCAAAACAGGTGAAGTGAGTCCCACTGGCTCAGTTTCAGTAAAAGACTGCATGTTCTTTACAACATTTGTCACATGTTTTCAATGTCACTTGTCAAAGCCATCGACTAGTGGAAGACTCTCCAGGAGAGACGCTCAGTAGCTCGGTACGGGCTTTTGTTGAAGTTTCTAGAACATACCTTCACCGAGGAGTCAAGCAGTATATTGCTCCCTCCTACGTATATCTCGCGAAGAGACCTTGAGGATAAAATCAGAGAGATTAGAGCCCACACAGAGGCATACCGACAATCCTTCTTTCCACGAACAATATGAGACTGGAATAGAAGGGAGAACCGATAGAGGTACTCAAGGTACCCTCCGCCATACACCGTCAGGTGGCTTGCGGAGTATGGATGTAGATGTAGATGTTGGTTAGAAGGATTGATACAATACCCTGAGTCCTTCCTGGTCCCCACCCACCTGCCAGGATGCCTAGCATAATCCGAAGGCTGACAGTTTGGTTGAAAGTTGGCAAAGCCAATGGATGTGAAAGCAAAAAACCTGGTTGTGGTAAAAAGTTATCTGTGCTTAGTCCCTTTGGAAAAAATCACCACTGATGATATATTATTATTGTCATGTTGTTTACAACATTTGTCACATGTTTTCAATGTCACTTGTCAAAGCCATCGACTAGTATCACATGTTCCTCTTTATCCAAATATATTGTTCACAGCATTTGCAAGGGAAACATATTCCCATTACTGATTTACTGTGAGCTGTCTCTAAGTGATTTGCATTTCATGTTAACCGATTATAAAGCTGGGTATGAATCTAGAACAGGGGCAATGCCATTACTTGCTTGTTTTGCTGAATAATGTTGGCAGGAGTCATTATTACATTTAGTGGTAACTCAAGATGATGTCCAAACAGCTGATTTAAGTACCCATGACGAGAGCAGCAGACAGGTGTGGTTTGTAACTATGAGTTGCGCTACTAACAAAACACATCACACTTTCTCACCTGTCAAGGTTTCCAGTAGCTGCCTGGTGGTTACAAGAAACATGCACTTTGCCGCCATATGTACTGTATGGATAAAAGTGAATTAATTGAAGAATTCAATGTTGCTAGCCAACACCCAACCGAACTGTCAGCTTTGAATCTGACTTAGTACTCAGTCTACACCACAGAATGGTATGCCACCACATCTATGAGTTCATGTTCAAATTTGTTTGCTGTGACAACTCACAACCTGTCACCTTCCGACCTATCCTATACATTGGGCTATGCTATAGATCAGTCTATCACCACAACCTACATTTCAAAAACTAATACAGACACAAATGCAGTTTGTCAATCTGTTCCCTTTTGTTGTGCGCGCATGGAGAGCTGCATCAAACCAGTCTCAGGACTGAAGACCACAACCACAACAACAACAACAACAAAAAACCTATGGTGGCACATCCAGAATGTCATTATGTTACGGGAAGAAACCAACATAGGGTATCAGTAGGTTCAGCTGACCCGAAAAAGCCCTCTGGCTGGTGGTGTCCCTATTCTAGATTTTTAATAATGTGATCAGGCATCTGCCATTTTTCATTCTATATATTTTTGTATCAGAATGGTATGCAGTTACTGGAATCGAATTACCAGTAGTAGTCTCATTCAGATCATCTTCTCTTATTTAGAAATGTTAATAAAAGAAATAAGGTAGGTGTTGATCTCGCCCTGTGTTTAAGATTTTTATCTGATTATGAGTTGGTTTTGAAATCTCAGTGTTCAACTACCTTTAGGATGTATCGTCATGCACTTTCTTCTGGGCCTCAAATTTAGGTGTGTTTCTTGCTGTTGCCGTGTAGTTAAATGTATTCATTAACAGTAGTGTTCCTGTATGTGATTTGTCTGCGCAACTTTCAATGTTGAATTCACCAAAATTCAGGGTCCGACTCAACCCCATTTCAGACTATCTGAGCGACAAAGGAATGATGTTTTGAAACGCAGAGTAGTTAATATGAGTAAACTAGCTCTGCAGGAGTTGATGACTCATGCTAGGTCATAGTGATTCCACAACCATTTGCCTCTCCGGTCAGTGTCACCACTTACTTTTGTGCCATGAGGTCTGTTGTTTTTTGCACAAAAAATTGGGGTCCCTTGCTGTACACTGAAGTATACAAAAAGAGATTCACACTCTTTGTATAAGATCATGCACTGCATAGAACAGAAAAGGAAACTGAATTAAAACTAAGGCTCCCTTTGAATGCAATAACTGGTTTGAGAGGCCCAGCCCCTTGCATTGCTAAAGGACCACTTATCTTGTGGCAACAAGAACCAAGTTTGTAAGAATGTGTTGTTTCTGGAGGATTATCTGACAGGTATAACACAGCTGCTGGTATTCCATGTTATGCTACAGATTCTTACATACAAGCTGTTTGATGTAACAGTGTCACATAAGTTTCTGGACACAAGTTAAAAAAAAATATTTTAAAACGATGATGTGACTTACCAAACGAAAGTGCTGGCAGGTCGATAGACACACAAACATACACACAAAATGTTTGTGTTTGTTTGTGTGTCTATCGACCTGCCAGCACTTTCGATTGGTAAGTCACATCATCTTTGTTTTTAGATATATTTTTCCCACGTGGAATGTTTCCCTCTATTATATTCAAAATATTTTATAATCAATTTAATCAGTAATGATCATCATCAGATCAAGTCCCCGATAGTGTAATTATATAAAAGCTGTCATTTCTATTAACACAGACTGATGTCAAGACGATCATTATAGACTGAAACACATTACCAAACAAAATTTAAAAAACTTTCTCATGATCGGGCTGATGTAAGTACTATAATTTGAAGCATTTGTGTCACTGTATCTTCGTCATGATGATACCACAAATTTGCTTTCCTGTATGCAGTTCTGTAGCTATAGGGGTTGGACAAAAAAATAGAAACACTGCAAGAAATGCACATGTGAACGTAAATGCCAATGATAGCCAAGCCTCAGGTGGACATGTCATTTTTGACCACTGATTGCACTTGTGCAATGTCCCCAATATGTTGCAAGGGATAGTTGTGGTCAGAACACAGTGCTCTGTGTAGTTGTGAGTGCATTATGTTGGAGCTAAGTGAGTTTGAACATGGGCAGACTGTTAGTGCTCGAATGGTGGGTGCTTCAATAAACAAGATAGCTGAAGTATTTGGTATATCAAAGATTTATACAGCATACAGGGAAAGCACAAAAATATGATATGCTAACTCACAACGTGCACAAAAGTGTGTGATGAGAAATTGTGAAGGAAGGTCATTGAAGAAGATTGTGGTGAAAGATATAAGAGCATGACAGCAACAAAAATCACTTCAGAACTGAATGTCGCACTCGTGAACACTGTCAGCATGAAAACACACGAAGGGAGCTCTGTAAGCAGGAAACAGTAGGGTGAGCTACAATTCCAAAACCATTCATCATTGATGCAAATGCCCCTAACGACTAAACATAAAATCTGAAATGCGAAGAAATTTTGTCATATGAGTCTTGTTTCACAGTATTTCCAATTCCTGACCAAGTTTATGTCCCAAGAGTGAAACCTGGTGTGGGTACGGTTATGATTTAGGCAGCCATATTGTGGATTCCATGGGCCTGTAGTTACTCAGCAAGGATGCATTACTACCAATGATTATGTGGCCATTTTGGCTGGTCTGGTCCATCCTATAGTACAGTGTTTGTTCACAACAGTAATGCTGTGTTCCAAGATGATAGTGCCCCTGTTCTCACAGATCACATTGTCTGTGACTGGTCTTGCGAGCACCAGCATGAACTATTATATCTCCCTTGTCCACCAGTCAGTCACCAGAGCTCAATATTGTTGAGCCTTTGTGGTCTATCTTGGAGAGAAGGTGTGTGATCACTATCCACCCTCATCATCGTTACCTCAACTTGGCATTATGTTGCATGAAGAATTATGTAAGATTCTCTTGAAAACCATACAGGATCTGTGCTTATCCATTCCACAATGGCTGAAAGCTGTTTTGAATGCCATCACGATGTGTTGTGTTTTTGGTGTTCACATTTTTGTCCAATCCCTGTATTTAGCTACAATGTAGTTACTATATTGCAAAGAAAATTGAGGTTTAATAGTTGAACAAAAATTGCATGTACTTTGCTTTGATGGGAAATGTATAGTTATAATGTATGCCTCTAGATTTAGAGTTATTGTGAGTATGACACTTTACATTTGTTGAAATGTAGATCAGCACCATGTAAAATATGGATTCAACTAAAAGATGTTGCAAATGCCAAGTATCACATAAAAATCTGAGTACAAGCTTCTTTGTCTGATATGGTGTAAAAGAAACCACTGTACGATCTAATAAGAAAATGGCATCATACTGTCTAGCGGAAGGTCCATTCTGCATAGGTGGTTTTAGGATGAAACACAAAGAAGTTGTACAATGTTGAGATAGCGTTACTGCTGAGAATGAACACTATCCACAGTGTTCAATTTAAGTGTGACAAGAGTAAGGTGTATAACTGTAATGGTCATCAAGATTTTCAAATAAGATTTATGTAAGTAAAATTAGAGTCTCAAGTAAAATACAGTGACTGATAACAGATTTTCATTTCTTTTCAGACATGGCATTCAGTGGCAAAGTGGTTTTAATTACAGGTGCTAGTTCTGGAATTGGTGCAGCGACAGCAATACACTTATCACGGCTTGGAGCTTCTCTTTCTTTAACAGGCCGAAATGAGGAAAACCTGAAAAAAGTGGCAAAGTCCTGTGAGGTTCTTCCTGAGCATCCTCAACCATTTTTGCAGACTGGGGACATCACCAATGAAAATGATACAAAAAATATTGTAGAAGCAACATTAAAACATTACGGCAAACTTGATGTTTTAGTGAATAATGCTGGTATTATAGAGACTGGAAGTATTGAGAATACATCATTAGATCAATATGACCGAATCTTCAATACAAATGTTAGGTCTATGTACCACATTACTATGTTAGCAGTTCCCCATCTTATAAAAACAAAAGGCAGTATAGTCAATGTATCAAGTGTGAATGGTATACGATCATTTCCTGGAGTACTGGCATACAATATGTCTAAAGCTGCAGTGGATCAGTTTACAAGGTGTATTGCTTTGGAATTGGCAGCCAAACAGGTTCGTGTTAACAGTGTCAATCCTGGAGTGACACTAACAGAGCTGCAGAAACGGGGTGGTTTGGATGAAGAAGCTTACTCAAAATTTTTAGAACGTAGCAAAGAAACACATGCTCTTGGTCGTGTAGGGAAACCTGAGGAAGTGGCTGAAGCAATAGCTTTCCTAGCCGGTGATACTGCAAGCTTTATTACTGGTGCAAGTTTGCCCGTGGATGGAGGCCGTCATGCTATGGGTGTACGATAAGCCCAAATTTTGTTGAAAGTATTCAAATACTTGAATGGGGCTTTCATGGTTTAATACTGCAGCCATTTATACTATACAATAGATGAAGTCATATTATGGGACCTAAGCATTTATATATACATGTGATACTTACTGTAAAAATTATACTATGAATAAATGTAATTTTCACCAATGTAATTCACTTTAATCACCTTTCAACCAAATCTTTTGAACTTAAAAAATGCAGACAACACATAAATTAACAAATATTCTTTTAGTGAGGGAGAAATTTGCTTTGACCAATCAACAGTTTAAAGGCCACCAGTGGTAAATACCATAATTTTCATAAAGTAGGTAATATTAATGAAGTTATCCAGAATTAACTAGACATACATTATTTGTAGTGAGTTTGATGATAATTTTCTCTCCGATAGTAATGACTGAGGTCACTCAGAGTTGTCATCCAGCTTTGGGTTATTTCCCACAGTTCACCAGGAGATTTGTGGTCCATAGAGCATCAGCTACTAAAAACTTGTTCATACACTCAAATAATTCCAGTGATTTAAATGTAAAGTAACAGTAAATAGTTTTCTCTCAGCATGGTGGTCAAATATTGCCAATAAGACTTGCAAAGGTCTGCTTCAGATTAGAAAAGAAAAATTGTGTATAACAGAAAAATAAGCAATTATTTTCATGATAAGGGTTAGAGAAAACTTACAGGAAGATCATTGGAGGGGGTGGGGTGGGGGAGGGAGAGAGGGGGGGGGGAGAGAGAGAGAGAGAGAGAGAGAGAGAGAGAGAGAGAGAGAGAGAGAGAGAGAGAGAAAACCCTCAACAGTGTGTTAGTGTCTTGATGAAAAAAATTGACTTGTCGGGTGCAGCCGAGTTTCTTGCAACAATAACTTTATTTATTGGTAAAGTGAACAACTGCATCCAGCTCACTTATAGCAGTCAGGAGAAGCTCAGCAAAAAGAAAAGAATAAACACACTATTTCTGCAGTGTCATCTGTGGTGGCATGCACAATTTCACTTGACAAATATGCCAACAATACTCAGCAGGCAACAGTAGATGATGATGATTATGATTATGATGATGTTGCTACATCAGCCCCCATGTTAGAACAGTGTGTCATCTATGAAACATGCAGGGAAGTGCACATGCCATCCAGAATGGTTCGTGTGTGTTGGTTGGGAACTGTGTCGGTTGGTTGTTGAGCTTGCAGGTGAGACTGAGTCTGAGGTCATGGTCGCAGTTCTGTCACATTGGCTGACGATATGTCATGACGTGTCTGACGTGGTCAACAGAGAGAGTGATGGGTATGCTGTTGACACAAATATCTAACGTCCATGAACCTCTTTGTAATATATGGCATAGGCCTGTGTGCAGAGCTTGTAGCGAAGGCTTCATGCCATCTCTGTGTAGCATCATGTTTGAACAGCTGACCAAGTCGTGATATATGTAATGGATGTGTGCCATGTCTAGAACCTTGACGATGGTGAAAAAAAAGCTATGTACTCATGCAAATGAGTAGAAAGTCTGGCTGATCTTGTCTGGTGGATGGCAGAGAGCTGGTGTCAACAAATTTGCCTGGAAGATGTATCACTTTGCCGAAAACCAGCTCTGCCAATGAAGCCTCTAGGTACAGTTTGTAGGTATTTTGTGAACCAAGTAACATGCTAAGCAGAGCAGTTGTCTGGTCATATCATGCCACATGAGAGCAGCTTTTAGTGAACAGCGCTACACACTATCAGATTGTTGCTTGCTGGGTGATAAATTGTGGTTTTATGATTGACATATCCACAGAAAATTGCAAGCTTGGTCAGTAATGCTGATTCAAATTGCCTGCCACAATCTGCTATGTCCAGTGGGCAACCAAATCTTGGTAATTTCATGGACACGAAGGTGGAGGTTAATATTTCCAGGCTGTGTCCAATGGTACTGCTTATGCCCAGCAAGTGAAACAATCTACAATAGTCAACTGGTATCGCAGAGCACCTGATGGAGGTAAAGGACCCATGACGTTGAGGTGTACATGTGCAAAATATGAGGTGTGTCAGGAATTTGTGCACTGATGAACGTATGTGGATAGACACTTTGCGGCACTGCCGTGGTGCACACGTGCAGGTCCACTCGTGGCAGTCCTCCTCCATTCCCGGCTGGACAATGCGCTTGGACATCGAACAAAATGTCAGAAGGTCTCTGGGGTGAGACAAGTTGTTTAAGTTGCACAAAGGCTTGCTTGCAACATTGAGCAGGTAGGAAGGGTCCTTGCAGACGTCACCATATATTTTAGCACCTGTGCCAGGCACACTAACAAGTTGGTAGCTGATGATGGTGATAAACTGCATGATAAATTCCAGATGATTATATTGTCTTGTTGAACAGTTGTTACTATTCTGCCTGAATGGATACATTAATTGTTTATTGTCTGCATAGATACTGAAATCTCTCACATCTATCTGTACCTGGAAATATTCAATGGCTTCATACAAGGCGAGAAGTTTTCCATCACAAGTGCTTCACTTGCATTGCAATGGTGACAGTTTATGAGAATAAAAGGCTAGTGGTTGCCACGAGTCATCTGTCCATTGTTGTAATACAGCACTTATAGCTGTTTGGCTTGCATGAGCACACTGCCTCTGGCCACTGCACTGGAGAGTTTTGGCTTTGATATTCGCAGAATAGCTTCAGCTTTGTTCAGTAGGGGAAGGGAGCCAGCAAAGGACAGACGTGGACTGCGAAAATTGACTTTGGGTCATCCACATATATATTTAGCTGTGTTCAAAATGAAACTGTACTGTTCCAATTATGGACACAGTTCAGAGGAGTTGGTGTTCTTCTTTGGTCATCAAAAAGATCAAGATATCATCAAGTTAGGCAAAGCAGAAGGGTAGGCCTTGTGGTAAAGAATCAAATCTTTGCCACTATTGGGCTGCATTACGTAAACCAAAGGTCATAAACATGATAGTGAACAACCTGAATGGTGTAATAAATGCAGTTTTTGCTGTATCTTCTTCTACCACCAGTATTTGAGTATAAGCCTTGGCACAACCCAGCATGCTAAAGGTCGTTGCACCATGTAAAGCATAATTAAAATCTTGCAGCAATGGAACTGGGTAACAGTCCGGTATGTTTCTTGCACTAAGTACTTTATAATCACCACATGGACACCATGCTCCACTCTTCTTAGAAACCAGATGCAGCAGAGACAATGATGGACTATGTGATGGTCAGATAATGCCTTCTTTCAACAAGGTGGCAAACGCCGCCTTAGCTACTGCTGGGTGATCCAGTGCCAAACGTTGAGGCCCACATGTTACTGGAGAACTGTCCATGGTTTTAATAAAATGCACAGTTTTATGCTGCACATGTTTCGGAGCTCTAGGCGGCCTAGTCAGAGCAGGAAATCGGCATAATATAGAAGCATACTTATAGTCCTTCACTTACATTAGTTTGACACTGTGTACACTCATGCTATGGCAGAACCCAGTTGTAGTCAGGCCAGTCTCACAAGTTGGGAATTTGCCATGTCCAGCATCAGTCAGTAGTATGCCAGGAAATCTGTGCTGATGATTGGCTCAGCTATGTTGAAGTCCCAGATCAACGCATGGAATAGTCTGTAGTCCAGTTCCACACACCGAGTTCCATACGTTGATATTGTGGAATTGTTAGCAGCCAACAAGTAGAATGTGGTCAATGGCCAACAGCAGTGCACTGAGGTTGATGTCCATATGTTCAAATCAGAATGTGAATCCACTAGATATTTTAGCCTAGTCCTCTTGTCAATGGTAAACAGGCACTCCGATCCTGCCTAATAGGTGGCTGCACCTTAGACTGACTACTGTTAGCATTTGGGAAAGAGCACAGACTTGTGCACTTACATGCCTTTTCACCAAACTCCTGATGATACCATCATATTGATTGTTATGAAGTAGAAGGTGAGGTGTTGTTCAAGGATCACCTCCTGGATCTGCAATGATAACATATTTTGTCTCATCGAGCTGTTTGCAAAGGGCATTTACTTTCACCATCGGTGAATCGTAATCAGTATTGCCAACAGCTGCTGCATAACTGCCACAGAACTAACTCTTGCAGCAGTGATAACCTGTTGTATGTGGTCTGCAAGTTTCATAACAGTGTCTAGTGACATTTCTGTTAAAGGCTCCACAATTGACATAAGTTGCGACTATTGAGCCATATCATAAGTAATGGGTTGTCATGAACAGTACCGTCACCTCGCTTCATAAGTGCCAGAGGTACTGGGACAGTTTACAATACCCAATGCCCCTTGGTGTGATCTTTTTGTGATATGGCTACTCTTCAGATGAGCTGTTTTTTATTTCCTGTAAGGCTATTTTCTTATTCCCTATAAGACTTCTGCCAGTGGCACAGTTATAATATCCTGTAATTCGCAGCATATTGATGGTCTAGCTGCTTACTGCCAACAAAAACATTGTTGAATCAGTGGGAATCCCTGCATAATTGAAACTCGCTTCCACTTGTGCAACCAGAGTATGGGATTAAGTGGCCAACGTACAGCTAATGATGATATTATGGCTTCTTCTTACATCTTGTAACATATTCTGGTGTGGTTCGTCGTCAAGGCTTTAATTGCGTCAGTGTCACCAGCTGTGGGGGTGCACCTGAGTTCAAGGCCACTAAACTTGTTAGGTGTATTCTTCCAAGGCTACTAGGGTGTATAGACGATACATTCTCCAAATTACACAGAACATTAACTTGATTTGTTGGTAAACCGAACAACACCATCCAAGTCATTTGTAACCGTGAGGAGATGTCTCAGATTGATGTAGAATTTTCCCTTACCACACTGAAACAGCTAACGATGAATAACTAGACAATCTAATACATAACTATGTACAATCACCAAGAGTCAGCAAAAAGCAAAGAATAAAAATATTGTCCCTGCAGCATCATCTGTGGCAGCATGTACAATTTGCATTGACAAATGTGCTGAAAATACACAACAGATGACAGTGACATGTTGCTACAAACACATCCATAATTACCTGTGACTTATATTCAGCTAGAGGTGAGGTACTATTAAAGGCAACAAAGTGTTACAACAGTTACCCATTGATAATTCTATATAAATATTTTCGTAGTTTCATGCTAACTAAACATTTTAGACTCTCACGAGCTGAGTGGGGAACAAAATGGCCAACTACATGGTGCTGCATATAAACAGTACACCCAACTCATCCTGGCAAACGCTTCTTATTAATGCATAGTGTAGGTTACCATCACTGTTTTGAACACCGTTCCTAGCTGTGCTGTAGCCCTTTATGCCACATCACATTTTTGCCTTTGTTCAGGTCTCATTCGCTGTGGGCAACTTAAAACTCGGTATTTGATAAAGTATGTAGGCCAGAAATAATTTCAAGTAGAAAGTAGTAGGGTGTAAGTGATTTAAAGGGAAAAACTTTTATTTATGACACACTTTCTAAATAACTAATTATATTAGCCGAACTTGCTGTTGAAAATTACAGTTCTAACAAGCAGAAAAAGGAACACACCGAACTGAGGCGTGTTTGAGTACTATTGAAATATTTTCAGCAAAAACAGTCTCACTTTTTTTTTTTGGAATGCTTTAGATAGTGTAGAACTTACAGAATGAAATTTTTACTCTACAGCAGAGTATGAGCTGATATGAAATTTCCTGACAGATTAAACCTGTGTCAGACCAAGACTCAAACTCTGGATCTTTGCCTTTCATGGGCAAGTGCTCTATTGGGGTAACTCAGTCAATACAGCACTTGCCTCCAAAAGGTCCCAAGTTTGAGTCTCAGTATGGCGTACAGTTTTGATCTGCCACGCAGTTCCAGTGCAGAACTTGGTTTGTAACGAACTGTTACCAGGTGATCATCTGCTGCAGATGTAACTGATAGCAGTAAAGTAGTGTGTATGAAATCAGTGCAGTAAGATGTGTTGACCTGGAGACATGCCAGAAGGGCTGAGAGGAGCTAATGCAATCTGACGTGGCCATGACCACACTGTGAGTGTAGTTAAAAGTTCGTTGTTGAATCAATGCAGACAGGCCAACGTATCAACAAGGAAGGGTGTACTTCTCACCGCTATGTGACACTGCATAAAATCAATGGCCATAAACAGTGACCAGAGAAGAGTCTTGTGCTTTGTTAATGATAACTGGTTTCAAAGCCGACAGGAATTGCTGCTGTCATTGAATCCCAACCACTTTACGAGAAAGAACTGCAAAGTAAACTGCTTGCAATGGACATAAGGAGTTCGGTTTCTGCTGCAAGGCTATCATTCAAGTGGCACATTAAGCTGCAGATCATCAATGAGCCAGATAGCATAGAAACTTGACAGCAGCCGATAAAGAGACAAAGTTGTGAACTGATGAGTCTCAATTCTGCATCTTTTCAAATGGTACAAGGCAGCAAGTGCACTGATAATCCAATGAGGTGTGAGTGATAGTTCACACTGGAGGTTATTCTGTGATGTTTCAGTGGTGTTTGTAGACAATTTCAGTGCACTCATTCTGGTTACTGTGAACACGAAATGGGTTGTTTATTTCAACATTCTCAGTGGTCAAGTGTTGTTCTACCCCTTCGTGCTGAGTATGCTGCTGACACTTCCACCTTTCCAGATAACAGCGGCGTTCTCAAGGTTGCAAAAATACATTCTCAATTGACAAATACTCAGGCACCCTGTCACACCTCAAGTAACTCACTAAATTACTTATCTAAATCTTGTAAAAAAGGGGGGGGGGGGGGTTCCTCAGCCACCGTTATTTGCTGGACATGACTTCTCTCTTTCTATTCCCGAGGCTGAAGAGAACCATGAAAGGACATCATTTCGCCACCACAGAATAGCTGTAGGAGCTGAACACCGCAACGAAATTGAGTTCCAGAAGTGCTTCCAAGATTGGAAAAAGTGCTGGCACAAGTGTATTAAATAATCTGGGGGGTATTGGAGGGGGGGGGGTCAGTTTGAAGGGGAGAAAGTTGTTGATGATGGATAGCAATACCTCCCTAATTTGGTAGTTTATCATCAATGAATGGCTTCAGTTGCCAACAAAATACTTGTGGGCCTTCCTTGCCAAATTATTATGAAGGTTATAAGGCAGTGTTGCACAGTATTAGCATAATGTTTCCTGGGAGTGACAGTTAAAAACTGAACTAATTGGGCAACAAAAGAGTGGTGAGGTGAGTAATAGGAAGTGGGTTGGATGTGGAAGGAGGGGGGGGGGTGAGAAAGGAGGGGGGAGAGGGAGAGATCAAACAGCTCACACAGATGGCCACTATCTCTAGCACCCAAGGCCAGACTGCGAGCGACAGTGGATGATTGGAGAAGCAATCTTGAGTGGTGGAGGCTGGGGCAGGGAGAGGGTGGGAGACCAGGTAAGGGTGGAGAATGGTAAAGTGCTGCTTGCAGGAGCATAAAGGGACGAGGCGGAGAGAGGGTAGGACAATTAGATGCAGTTGGGAGGGTATGGGGGGGGGGGGGGGAGGGGGGGGGGGAGGCAGAAAAAGAGAAGCAAAATGACTGTGGGTGTTCTTGTGGAATAGAAGGCTGTGTAATGTCAGAGTGGATACAGGGAAGGGCATTTGTGGGTGAAGGACAATGACTAACGAATGTTGAGGCCAGGAGGGTTACGGGAACATCGAATATATTGCAGTGAAAGTTCCCACCTGCACAATTCTGAAAAGCTGATGTTGGTAGGAAGGATCCAGATGGTACAGGCTGTGAAGCAGTCTTTAAAATGAAGAATGTTGTGTTGCGAGTGTGCTCAGGAACTGAGTGGTCATTTTTTCGTGGCCACAATTTGTCAGTGGCCATTCATGTGGGTACAGATAGTTTGTTGGTTTTCATGCCCATGTAGAATGAAGCACAGTTTCTGAATTGTGCAGATGGGAACTCTCCCAGCAATACATCCTACATTTCTTAAAATCCTCCTTGCCTCAATCTTCATTAGTTGTTGTCCTTCACAAACCTGTCCCCTTCCCTGCTCCCCCTCCAACACTACACAGCCTTCCATTCTGCAAGCACAGCCACAGTCTTGTTACTTTTCCCTTTTCTGCCCTCCGCCCAACACTCCGTCTAAACTCCCGACTGCCCTACCCTCTCTCCACCTGGCCCCTGTACAGTCGCACAGACAGCATTTTTACAATCACCCACATGCACCCTGCTCTCTCTCTCTCCCTCCTCCTTTCCTTTACCCCATCACACAGACTGCTTCTCCCCCCATGTGCAATTGCTCTCAGTCTGACTTCAGCAGACAGACTGTGAAAAGCTTACATGTTTATTAGTCTTTTTGTTGTACCTGTGTAGGACTCAACATCTCTGCTATATGGCTCAGTAGCAATCCATCCGTTTCATAATATTGCCATTATTCCACCCTGGATTTTCTATTGTTTGAATTGATAGCAGTTGCACATATACTAGTTTCTGTAAGCAATTATTTGATAACATGATCAAAAGAATAATAGTTATCCTGCTTGTGGCATTTAGGCACAACAAACAGGGATAGGAAATTTGAACTGGCCTCAACATAAGACAATAAATGGAGCACACAAAAACTACCGAAGTAATAAAACACAAGCAAAAAATTTTGCATAAGCAAATAATGTCTTCTCTTGATCTGCTAATCACATATCAACCTGTTCAATACTAAACTAACTTATTCTGTATTAATTTCAATGGCTTTCTCAAACTGGGAAAATGTAACTAGTGCTCACTTTGAATATTTAATAGTAAATTAGGAAAAAAAAAACACTAACATAAAAGGTTTTTGTGTGCCACATTTCTTAGCCTGTTTTCTCCCTTTATTCAGTGTCTAACCCTGGATATTGTGTTCTGTGACAAGTGAGGGTGGATATTATGGGCTAATAACCAAGCTACACAGTGCTTCAGTCATCTATTTCTCCCCATAAAAAGTAAAGTAATGTGATAACATTGAATGATCACACGAATGCAGATGTGGCATTATTGTGCACTGTCAGTACGTCACATTTTGGTAGTAAATACTTCTTTATAAAATCTATTATAGCACCATGACTCCCTGAATAAAACCGTACTAACCACTGTAACTTCTGCTGCACCCTCTCCCCTTTCCACTGCATCTCTTCATCAATGCAATGCCTGGAAGTGTGAATATTATGTTGTCACATACTTGACAATTTGTTGAATTTTAAATCTGTTTTTGCTCTCAGTGCTGACCTCAGTTGAACCAAAATTTTTGCACATACGGTTCATTACTACAACAAAAGCATAGTAATTGCATGATGTGTACAAGCTGATATTCCTTGTATCTCAATGTGTATTATTCTACTACACAGATACACAAGTTTACAGCAAAACCATTCAGAAAACAATGAATTTATTGGTATTTAAGATTCATACATTACTAATTGGAAATTACAGTAATAGAAATTAAACCAATGAAAGACAATCAGATACCGTCACGTACCATATTTACATACTACCAGTCTATATTAAAAGCAACATCTTTAGAAAGATATGCCAACACTATAAATCAACAAGTCAATAATAATACATACAAGAAGCATACTTTTAATTTGTGCAAATTGAGGAACTAACACTACCATTAACTAAGGAGCACCTACGAGGAGCATTTGCTTGCACGTCACAGATGGGTCCTCTATATGGGTTAATGAACTACAATATGGTGTAGTTACTAATGGAATTAATAACATTTTAGGTACCATACTGGTAACTAAAGAGTTAACAGAATAAGCCTATTTGCAGTATCCTTAGGTGCACTGTAAAGTAGCAAATGGTTACAGTGTATCTTAAAAATAGGTCAGGAATGATAATACAATATGTTTTATAAGTAAAACATTCAGTAACATTAGATAACATATGTCAGATGTGTTTACAAATCATTTTGGAAACTAAAATGATCAACTGCATAATAAAAGTACAGCATACAATTTTTTTTCTACAATAAGACCATACATTTACAAATATTTCAATCTCATAATTATTCTGGAAGCTCTACTTCTTAACAGGGAGCAGAACATCCAAAACTCTGTCAATATTTCCATCCTTGATTTGAATCAACTGTGTCAGCCAACCTCCTTCATTTGTGAATCCCATTGCTAGTAGCTGCCTCAGTGTTTTTGCTACTTTTGGATCTGTAAAGAAATATGAAGACATTAATTAGCGAAATGCTGATGCAAACAGTAACTATGTGAGAAAAATTTTTCAAAAATAATAGCAGCAGTGTGCTGGAATAAATTCATCAACGTATTTTTTTATACTCTGGAATAAATTCATCAGAACTGCTAGATACTTCAAAAATGAAATTTTTACATTTCTTACAATTCATACATAGGAGAAAGCAAGAGAGGAAACTTGCTGAGAATGACTGGTTTCATACAGAAGTCTATCAGATCATTTGAAATTCAGTTATGTATTCTGACATCTTTAGCAATCAGTATATGCAGGTCAGGGTATATTAATCAAAGGTGGTATATCTGAAATTACACTTGACAATGGAAGCAAGATATAACAAAAATTAAGACACGTTTGTAAGATTTACTGACCTCGAAAAAACATTCAGCGGTGTAAACTGGTGCAAGATGTTCGAATTCTCAGGAAAATAGGTGTAAACTATAGAGCAAGACAGTATGTACAACAACCAAGAGCGAATACTACGTATAGAAGACCAGGAATGAGTTATTGGATTAGAAGGGGTGTATTACAAGTTCTAGTGTTTCATCCCAACTGTTCAATATACACAAAGAAGCAGCAATCACAGAAATAAAAAGAAAGTTCAGGGGTGGGGTTAAAATTCAGGGTGGAAGGGTATTGATGATAAGGTTTGCTGGTGACATTGTTATCCTCCGTGAAAGTGTGGGATGAACTGCAGGACCGGTTGAATGCAATGAACACACCAGGGACTGAGAGTAAACAGAACAAGTGCCCCCGTCTTGCCGAAGCTTAAGATTACATAATGAGTTGTTACTTTTATTGTTTCTATTCAACCAAGGACTTTCCATCGCATTTTCATTGCCACACAGCAACATTTTGAATGCTTTGTATCTGTTGTGGGAACACCTGAAATTTGGAGGTAGATACCCAAAAAGGTCAGACCTAAATTGAGCAATTTGAACGTCCAAGCCCATGGAATGTCTGACATACAGGATGTAGTTACCCAGCCAGACCTAAATTCCAGCCAGTTTGAATGTTTAAGCAAACAGTTCCCTAGTCAACCATTCTTCTATTTGCAAGCAACACAAGGTTCAGGTTTGAAGTCAAGAACCAACAGATAATTTTAAAGTTAGGCAAATGCAAAATAATATATTCTTTTGTGGCATCTTATGAGATGTAAATGAATGAGATATAAACAATTTAAGACTTCCTGGCAGATTAAGAACTATGTGCTGGACAGAGTCTCGAATTTGGGACCTCTGCCTTTCGCAGGCATGGTTCTGAATTGGAGTTTCGGTCTGGCACGTAGTTTTAATGTGCCAGGAAGTTTCACATCAGTGCACACTCTGGTGCAGAGTGAAAATATCATTCTGTAAATAAATTTATTTCATATTCTTTTTTTAAAACCACACCCTGTGTTGTGCATCTCTCAACGGATTCAGTTTGTATTTAGAACTCCTGAATGCTAACTAACAGCATGCTGTAGCAGTGTGACAGGTACCTGTAATGGACTGAAGTTCTAATTCACGTGTTCTGGCAATCACATCATCCACTCTAGGGTATATTGGAGAATAATAAGGTTCCTCAAGAGTCTTTAGTAATTCGTCAACGGCTTTACTGGCTACAGGATTTGGAGATCCAACATTATCTGAAAGCATAGCACAATGTTTATTGAAACATACCCTCATAATCTGTATCCATAATAAAATTGAACAATGGAATCAAAAGGTTTTCAACAAGAAAATTGTAATACTGTAAACACACGAGACTACCAAATTTTGTAGAGAATGGTGGCATTTGTGATAGTGCACAGGACTACTCAAAATTATATGCAATTCCTTTGTAAACTTTGTTGATGTTTCAGCCTGCATTTTGTATAGTTTGAATATCTTCCAGTACATTGTCTTATCATCCACATATCTTGAAGCTAATATTTTTCTATGAGGTGTATCATCGGAGCGTGCGCACACGTGTGTGTGTAGACATAGTAATAAGCACGTGATTTTGCTTTACACCTTGAGTTCTGCCTTTCTTCAAAAGATTCACCTGTATATGTTACCTATTCAATCTCCTTTATAATTTAAAATTCGTCATTTCTGCTACATCATAGAAATGTGCTTCAAAGGCACATTGAATATCATTTAAGAAATTTACCACTGGTCAGTATTCTATAAATTACATCTGCATAACAAAACATACTATTCACTCTAACCCAGAATTGTTTATTTTTTCCTTTGTTCTGTTTGTGGATGGGGGATGGGAAGACCAACTGCATGTACCTCTGTACTAGCTATGATTAGTAATAGCTAAAGCCTTACAATTCATATGTGATTTGTTTGTAAGAAAGATGAAGAAATATTTAAGTTCCTTGGTATTAAAGGACTTAAATTTTTTTAAGAAAACTTTCACACAAGAATTTGTCTAGAGTCTTCTCAATTCTGCATGTGCTAAATCTGGTAGGTCTACAATACACATTTTTTTCTACAGGAACATTTAGCTATTGATTCTGTCCTCATTCACAATGTATTTAATAGTTTGTTGACATAGGTATTTTCTTATCTAAAGGAAACACTCCATTTTCTGTTATTAATCCTCATGATTATTTCCAGCCGGCCGCGGTGGTCTAGCGGTTCTAGGCGGAACCGCGCGACTGCTACGGTCGCAGGTTCGAATCCTGCCTGGGGCATGGATGTGTGTGATGTCCTTAGGTTAGTTAGGTTTAAGTAGTTCTAAGTTCTAGGGGACTGATGACCACAGCTGTTAAGTCCCATAGTGCTCAGAGCCATTTTTTTGATTATTTCCATGACAACATTCTACAACATTTACCCGTTCACATGCAGTTAACAGGCTTGTCAAACACTCAAGTTAGCTTCTGCTACTTTCCAATTTTCAAAGTTTAAAGAATGATTTACCATTAAAACATTTTCTCCACTTTATTTTAGCTGTCAAAATATGCATACCAGCTTATGCTTCATGATACCTTTTTGCTGCTACATTTATCCCTCTGTCTTTTGCTGGATCTCTAATGATTTCAATGTTCAGAAGACATTCAACCTTTTTGTTGGAATATTTAATTCCTTGTTTTTCTACATTTTGTCATTTTTATGACGAGTGAATGGCTGAATATCTCAAGCATTTTTTCTTTGATGTTTGAAATCTCTTTAACACATGTAACGGACACACTGGAAGGAGATAGAGGTTTATAATTGACCTAATAACTTTTTCCCAAGTCATTAATTTTCCACTATGTCCCTGTCCCATATTTATTTTATTGTTGCACAGCATCTATCCATGCTCTCCACAAGTTTTCCAGTTTCCCCTAATGACAAGCCTCATCAGCTCCCAGCCATTATTATTTATTTTTACCTTTGTTGTGTCCTACATCCCAGATCATTAACACAGGAGCCATATTTCTCATTCTGATTACTGTAAACAGCAGATTGGTGAACTTGCCAGAGCTTAGAGAACGATTACTCAATTGCAGTACGGAAAATGTGATGAATACCTGTGACAAATTTTTGCCTTGGAAGGTCTGTACATGAGATAGGCAAAAAAAGTTCCTTGCCATATCTTGAGTAATCTTTGTTAAAGTGCCAATCATCATAGCTTTGCACTTTATTCAGTCATTTATTTTTATTTATTTTATAATTCTATTATTACGACACACAACAGGCTACATGAACCCTGAGTCATGAAAATTGCAACATAACAGATATTTTTCTAAAGCTATGTTTATCACATGAAATGCCTCTAATTATACAAATTGCAGGTTTGCACTTTGTGTAACGTCTCAGTGCATCTAACTTTTTCTTAAGCACATTTTACACCTCCATATACATGCATTCTTCCTTCTCTCTTAAAAAAGAAACTACATTCAGACACACAAGTGGGCTCTTTGGACTTTATAAAAATTGCTGAATGTGTTTGGAACTGCTGTTACAGTTACAAAAGATGTGTACGCAAATTCAGAAATAAGAACTTATAATTATTTTTGTTAGTTCAAAAACTGCAAAAAAACTAAATTAATAGCCATATAGTATCAACTAAAGGAAACATAACAATATGCCAACAAAATCCCTCTTCTGACTGCCATTGAAGAAAGTTATAAAAACATTATTATCTATTTCTAACATATTGTGGGCGAATTATAAATACTAATACAATACCCATCAGGAATGCTGACATGTCGTTAGCAAATAGTAATATTCAACTTAAAATTTAAATCAACCAAAGTACAATAATTTGCTAACTTTGACCCCTGAAGACCATTTTTATCAGAGTAAGTCAGCCTGCAAGAGAAAAATACCACAAGAAACTTACTGTATTATTTGTGTAATGAACACAATGTTGTAGGAAAGCAATGAGTGGCTTTGAGAGAGCAGATTACATTGTCCTATAGAAGCACTACAGGATTTCTTAGATTGTAATAAAATCAGATACACACGAGTTGCTGTGACACCTCACAATAATTTTTTTTTTTTTTTTTTTTCCATTTAGCCTTATTAAAAAAATTTTTTTACATAAAATGTGTTAGGCTTAAATATAAAAGGAAGAACTTTATATGTTAACAAAGGAATTAAAGGATATTTAAACTAGCCCAATATCTCAATGGTTAAGTTCCATACTACAATCTAAAGTTTTGGGGTTATAGCCAGATCAGTATAACAAAGTGATTGACAGTTACTTGTTTTCAGTACACCTACCAAAGTCACAGCTGACCACAGAACGAGCCAAGTAGCATCTTTTGTTCTGTGCATGGTTGTCCTATCACTCTGTTGCCTCACATGCCCGTAACCACACACAGCTGCATACAACAACTGCAGCTTCTAACTAAACTGTTGTAGTTTGTCTCAGTCCAGTGTTCTGTTTCCCGATACTGATTTAATTTTGGTTTATGATAAAGAATATCCAGATCTTGCAGCACAAGTGAGAAGGAAGTGAAAGCTGTTATGATATTGCCAAGTGAACTCTATACTACATGTTAAAGGAAATGTGAACAGACTGAGAACTGATTCTCACAGCTGTTGCTGCCAAAGCAATATTACATGTGCACGCAACAGCAAACTGACAAGCCTGCACCTGTCAATCACTTTGTTATGCTGAGTCAGGTATAGGCCTATAGCTTCTACCTGCCACTCAACATTTCATGACACAATACGATTCGGAGTCCACTTTTAACTGTAGGTCTCTTTATAATGGCTAAGTAGTCAGTTCAAAGGTTGAAGGAAGACAAGAGAACACTACTTCCAACACAACCACACCTTGAAAGCACTGTGATGTCCAAACCAAGCAACAGGTTGATGACAGCCTCTTACCTGGACTAACTAAACACCAAAATAGCAAAATAGTAACGTGAATTATGAAGAGGCTAGAGAGAGAGAGAGAGAGAGAGAGAGAGAGAGAGAGAGAGAGAGCGAGAGAGAGAGAGAGAGAGCGAGAGAGAGAGAGAATAAAAGGAAATGAAACATAAATTAGAGACAAAGTGTTTCAACACTGAAAGTGTTGTTGGCTGACAAATCACTCAAACAAGAATGAACTTTGCTGAGACTGTTTTACCTGGTATGAGGACAGTCCACTCTTCTGATTCACTAGAATGTTGTTCTGGTGGGGCTGATGGAGTCTCTGGACTCACTTCCATAGGCTCTGACACTGAAGCCGCCTCTGCCATTTCTGCCACCCCAGACTGGACATTCTTCTCTGGTTCCTTGGCCTGGGCAGTATTCTCTGCTTCCTTGGCCTGTGCAGTTTTCTCCGCTTCCTTGGCCTGAGCTGCACCCTGGGGTGTATCCTGCTTTTCACCTGTCTGCTTCTGGTTCTTGTCCTTAACCTGGATCTCAACATCTATTCCTGTTCAAAAACAAGGAAATCAACAAACTAAATTATAGATTCTTTATATATTTTGTTGTGCATTAAGTTTAAAGATTAACACAATCAAATTCTGTATGAAAAGAGGTTTACTACGCACAGCTTTGTTGGACTTGGTTATCACTTTCCTGATTCTCCAGGAATGAAGACCACACCAAAATTCGAGTACCTTGGACAAACCATGGTAAAAAGTAATTTCAAGTAACTGCATCTATAGTAACGATTTAACTGAGTTATAAAATTATTGGATACAATGTCCACTTGTCATAATTTGAACTGCAAGCATTGCAAATGCAAGAACAGCAAGTCCAAATGAGGAATTTTAAAACCTAGCTGCCCTGCTTATTTATAGTTCAGTAAGATTAAAATCACAATGAAATGTGATCAAACTTGAATTTTGTAGTACAGAAAATAAGATATCAATCTGTACAGTTTTCACAACCCCATCACAAAAACAAGCTTCCTTACAAAACTAAGAAAGGACCCAAAAATAGAAAACTACATTGATTCTTTTACATGTGTATTACAGAAATCGATACTGTTAACTGTTACTGTACATGTCATTTTGCTTACAATAATTCCTCCTCAGATACTACTTTCTCATTCAACAGGGCTACATTCAATTGGGGAGGTGCTATAGAAGTATAGATAATAGAAATGACAGGATACAATGCCTCAGAGCAATCTTTTAGACTTCTTGACATGAAGATGCAGACCTTGATGATAATGCTGGCAAAGGAAAGCCTTGTGGATTACCACTTCAGCAATGTTGGGAATTTAGAATGGATAACAGCAAAGAAGACGCTTTCCACATTCTTACACCATACACGGTAGCAAATGGGTAAACGTTCCATACTTACTCTCATTCTCATTTACTTAGAACAACTGAATTACCATAATGTTAAATGTAATTCCTTCAAGGTTATGATGACAGAAAGAACTAAAGCTAAAATCGTTAGAAAAGCTAAGATGGGAGTGAAGTAATTTACAGAAAACTGTAAGAGTAGATATAGAGGGATTTCACATCCAGTCCTCTCTCATTCCATTCATTTACAAACATGGTTTGGTTCTTTGCAATGAATTTTTGCAAACCACCATAATTTTTTGCTGTTGCCTTTCTAACTGCAGCTCTCTTATCCACTTTAATACCACACAACATATAGAAGCAAGCTAGATCCCTCTCTGTACTGTGCTGCAATAGTTCATGGACACTGCCACTAGATTTGAACACTGCCTACTGACACTACTGCTGCTTATCTGTTCAGTCAAGCACCTGTTTCGGTAACTTTCTTTGCAGAGCCACTACTAGAAGAGGTCATCCCATTCTGACCACTGTTAGATTTCACTGGTGTGTGCAAAATATGGGAGCAGAAATAAATGATCAACAATAGAACAAGAAGTTGGTACTGATTAACTAAATAAAAGACTGGGTGAGAACAATTTTTACTCATGATCAATGTTAACATCAAACTGATTGCACAAGAAGGGAGAGTGAACTGATTGGGTTCTTTCCAAAATAGAATCTCCTGGAATTAACCCAAAAAAATTGCAGCAGCCACAGAAAATCCAAACTGAGATCACTATAAGGGAATGGGAACACTTGCTTTATGCAAGGAACGTGATGGTTTCTAGTCTTTCATCACAGACAAACTCGCTGAAGCATGGACAGTAAGTATTAGTGAATTGGCAGAGCTTATCACTGTCAGCTTAACATCTCTGGCTCACACCAATATCTGGTAAAAACTGGATTACTGCAGAAAGGGAAACATCACTGATCAAAGAATTCAACATGAATTTGGTAAAAGAAGTCTGAATGATACAATAACTAATATTATGTGATGGCAGGAGGGAACACTTATAAAGTTATTGAGATCTGAAAGCCTTTAGAGCCAGTGACTCCTTCTCATGGCAGAAGGATTGAAGGGGAAGGAAGAGGAGAAATTCTCACCCATTTATTACCCCTTGTTAAGTCTGTTCGCATGATTCTCGTATGAATTTTTCTGATCTCACCGCTCTTTTTATCATGTTTTTCTTACCCCCCCCCCCCCCCAGCTTCTTTTTTGCCTTTCCCACCATCCCTTAACACTACAAACCATCCTCTCTTGTCACAACAAATCTCATCACATATTACATTTGGTCCTTTCAAAAACATCAACAAAACTAAGGTCCTATATTCTGTTTCTTGAAACCTGCTTGTCCATGGGAGTTAACCCCAAAGGCCTAACACTGAAGGTCCCTGTTTCTGGATGCAATCCTACTTTAAACCCTTTTACAGCCTCAAATACAGCAATCTTTTGCACTTCCCCACCTAATCTGTGACCCATGTGGCTCATCAACCAATTTCCACTTCACCAAACTTCTCTTCCCTTACAAAATCCTGCGGTTATCTGACTCATGTTTCCTTGGATGGTATCACCCACCAAGCCAACTTCAAACTGCAACGACAGACCGGACTTCACCTCAGAAAGCTACCCACCTTCTTCTAAACCACAACAACAATTGTTTTCCCCTTCCAGTCCCTCTCCAGCTATCTAAACAGCCACACCATCAACCACCACTCCTCTCCTACAAACCAGTTTGACCAACCTTCTTA